>NC_140966.1:2783039-2845539 GCF_056783735.1 Eptatretus burgeri
CTGATAGCTCCTGATGGTTGGTGACAGCTGGAACATTCCTGCTGATTCTGCTCGGGACCTGGTTCTTGGCGTACCTAATTCTTGATGTTCCTGGTTCCTGGAGGTGACGACGTGATGTGTATTGGTGTTCGAGACTTTGCAGGTGGGTACACTGTGGTGTACGAGGTGCAGTGGAACACGAGAAGCAAGAGTGTTAGCAGCAACTCCGCTTTATTGCGCGTCCTGATGTACATTACTGCCACCCCAAGTGGGCGAGTCATGATATACGAAAACCCAATCACGTGATACAGCACACTCCTCCCCTCGTAAAATGACAAGTCAAATGATGAAAGGGCAATCATAACATGACCAACCGAAACCAATCAACACTCATAATCCTCCAAGTACCGCGGCCGCACCCTGACCCGCCCCGGACGGGCAGCAACGCCAGACGGCCCAGGCTCAGACGCCTCCCGGCTCGGTCGAGGTGACACCCTCGCCGGACTTGCGCCATCCGCAATAACAACCGCCCCCGGCCGACCAGCCTGCCCGACGTCCTCGGGCAGGACTGAATCAGGTGAAGACCCCGTGTGCATCGGTATATCCGGCCCTGGCGATACAACGTCTGGCCACGGCGACATTACAGGTGGGGGTCCTACATCGTTCGGCCCGGGGGAGGGGGGGTGACGCTGAACAGCGATCATACATTTGGTCCACGTGCCGCTTCCACACCTCCCCACTATCAGTCCGCACCATGCAATTCGCCGGCCACAGTACCACAGAGACCACAGCCAGCACCCATTTGGAACCGTGGAAATAATCGCACACCATTACCCGCTGTCCCACATCAAAACCACGCAGCAGCGTCAGACGCGACACCGCCCCACTCCCCGACCCTCCTGGTCGCAGCAAATCCAGTCTGGACCGCAATGCCCGTCCATAGAGACGAATGGCAGGAGAATCACCCGTGACAGGATGAATCGCGTTCCTGTAATGGAGCAAAAAGACATCGACCACCGTCTGCACAGGTGCAACACCCCCCCTGCGCAAAGCCCGTTTCAACATCTTAACAAATGACTCAGCCTGCCCATTCATCTCAGGATGATACGGTGCGGACCTTAGATGTCAAATACCATTTTGACGCATAAACTCATCAAATACACCTGCGATGAACTGGGGACCGTTATCAGAAACCATGATCTCCGGTAAACCTTTATGAGCAAAGATCGTCCTCAGTTTCTCTACTGTAATGTTTGCTGATGTATGCGGCAATACTACAACCTCCGGCCATTTAGAGAATGCATCGATCACAATCAAAAACATTTTGCCATTAACCGGCCCTGCAAAATCTACATGGACCCTCTGCCAGGCCCTTGCTGGGGTAGGCCATAGTCCCGAAGCTCGACGTGGGTTATCAGCATCTGTTTGGCACGTGGCGCAACGCTCAACCAACTGCTCAATGTCTTTGTCCAATCCCGGCCACCACAACAGGCTACGAGCAAGACTCTTGGTCTTCACGACACCAAGGTGACTGACATGCAGTTCTTCCAAACACTGCTGCCTGAACTTCGGTGGAATCACCGCCCTCATTCCCCACATAACGCACAGTTGAACCAACGACAGCTCCGATGCGCGCGACGTGAAAGGCTGAAATGCCGGTGTCGAAGGCAGATCACTCCAATTCCCCGTAGAAATCGCCTGGACGATACGGGCGAGCACTGGATCATGAGCTGATTCCACCGCGACCTGTCTGGCCGTGATCGGCCCACTTTGGACCTGGCCCAGCACGAACACCTCGACCTGGCCGGCCGACTCAGATGCAGCTGGACCCTCCGCACACGGCAAGCGCGAGAGCCCGTCGCAGTTAGCATACTTCTCGGTGCTTCGGAACTGAATATCATAATCGTAAGCAGCAAGAAACAGACACCACCGCTGTATTCACGCGGCCGCTACCACCGGTACCCTGCGTTCGGGTCTCAGGATGAATTGAAGCGGTTTGTGATCCGTCTGCAAAGTGAAATGCCGCCCCAGCAGGTATTGATGAAACCTCTGCACACCCCAGACGAGGCTGAGAGCCTCGCGCTCGATCTGGGCATATTCCCGCTCTGCTGCGGACAGGGTCCAGGATGCAAAACAAACAGGCCGCTCGGAACCATCGTCCATCCTGTGGGAGAGCACTGCCCCGATGCCATATGCAGAGCTGTCGCATGCCAATAAGAGCGGATGCGCAGGCTCGTAGTGCACGAGGACCGTATCCTTTGTGAGCAGCCGCTTGACGCGGTCGAACGACGCCTGGTGTGCAGGCCCCCAGGCCCAGCGCTCAACCTTCCTGAGCAACCGTGTTAAAGGCGCAAGTTGTGAGCTGAGCCCTCGCATGAACCTTTGGTAATACTGGGCCATACCAATGAACGAGCGCAGCTGCGTCTTGTCGCGAGGCGGTGGCATGTGCTGAATCGCCTCCACCTTCCGAGAACCTTTCAACAGCCCCTCCGGCGTGATGATGTGCCCGAGGTATTCCAAGCGCTGCTTGAAGAACGCGCACTTGTCCCTATTCAAGCGCAGGCCGCACGCTTCAAGCTTTGTCAGCACTTGGGCAATGTTTGCAAGGTGCTCGTCCGCCGTTTTCCCCGCAATGAGCACATCATCCAGGTCAGTCTGAGCGGGCAGGCCAATGCAAACCTGATCCATGGCTTTCTGCCACAAGGCTGGGGCCGAAGCAATCCCAAAACAGAGACAGGTATATCGATAGAGCCCTTGACACATGTTGATTGTCAAAAGCTCGCTACTCCCGGGATCCATCGCCAGATGAAAATATGCATCACGCAGTTCTAGCTTCGTGAAGTATCGACTCTCCGCCAATCGTGCATATATTTCATCGATTGACGGCAGTGGATATTGCTCCACACTGAGCCCTGGGTTAACCGTGGACTTGAAGTCCCTGCACAATCGGACGTCTCCATTCCGTTTCAGCACCGTGACGACCGGGGTGGCCCAATCTGAGTACGACACCCGTTCGATCACTCCACAGGCCTCCAGCCTATCCAGTTCACCCTTGACCTTGTCCCGCAGGGCATACGGCACCGGTCGTGGTTTACAAAAACGAGGAACCAGCCCCTCCTTCAGGAAGAGCTTTGCCTCCATGACCTTGAGTTTCCCAAGGTCGTCACAAAACAAACCTTGATGTCTTTGAAGAATCTTCTCCAACTGATCCTCCCACCGGCTCGGCACGGGTTGCACAAGGTGAACGGTGGCCCAGTCTAGCCTGATGCGGGACAGCCAGTCTCGGCCGAGGAGAGACGGTCCCCTCCCCCGCACAACGTACAATGGAAGCGCGGCGACCTGGCCTTGGTACCGCACAGACACGTCTGCCATCCCGACTGGCGTTATCTTCTAGCGGGTGTACGTGAACAGCGTGAGGTTTGACCTGATAAGCTTCAGGCCGTTGAGTCTACGCACGGTCTGTTCACCTTTGATTGACACAACCGCTCCCGTATCAACCTGAAACGTGATCGGCGTTTTGTTCACTTCGATTTCCACCGTCATTGGGTGCGCCACCACCGGGACAATTGAAAACAGGCTCAACAACGGCCGCCGGTTCTGCCCCGGGTCGCCGAGGTCACCTGGCACATCATCGTCCATGACCTTAACGGTGGCCGGCGCCCCACGGCACACACGCTTCAGATGACCCACCTTGTGACAATTTAAACACACGGTGCCTTTATACGGGCACGCATGGCGCAGGTGTCGACCTCTGCATCCCAAACACGTCCGCAGGGTCACCTCGCCGCACGTGCGGTCGCGCGGTGACGTTCGACCCGCACCGAAGGTCGTGCGCACGTCCCGGGGCGCTTGCGATCCCGCGTGGCCGGTGATGGCCCGAACATCCCCGCAAGTCTGCTCGACCGCTGTAGCAGTGCTGACCGCCGAGTCAAATGTAATGGCTTCACCCTTCAGCCGTAGAACCGCTGAAACCATCTTTGCATCTTGTAAACCAGCGATAAAACGATCTCTGAGCCGAGCTGGACGCTCTTCCGCCGTGAACTTGCAGGCCATGGAAGAATGCTTCACTCGCGCCACGAAATCAGCGACGCGCTCCTCTGCACCTTTCGAGAGGCGATCGAACTGGTAAAGAGCGAGCTGTAATGACTTTTCCGGCGCCATGTGTGCTTTCATCTTCTGCACAATGTCCCAAAACGACAGCGCATCATCACGGGGCTTGTCCGGCGCCATCAAATCACTCAGTAGTCGATAATGCTCCATCGAAAGCGAGGCGAGCAAGATCGACTTCCTTTTGCTCTCGTCGACCACATCATTCGCGTGGAAATAGCATTCCAATTGTTCTGAAAACAATTCGAAGTCGTCTCCGACGAAAACGGGCACATGTCCATTTTCAAACATCCTCGTCAGCCAACTGTGGTGTACGAGGTGCAGTGGAACACGAGAAGCAAGAGTGTTAGCAGCAACTCCGCTTTATTGCACGTCCTGGTGTACATTACTGCCACCCCTAGCGGGCGAGTCATGATATACGAAAACCCAATCACGTGATACAGCACATGGCGGGGCAGGGTGCTGGCAGTGGACCAAGGCATGCTCATACATTTTGGGTTGGTTTAGGAGACGCACAACAACTTCTGCCTTAGTAAGTCGAGACCGGATTTATTCCCCCCCCCCCACCCTGAATGATCTGCTGGGTAACCATATCCCATGTTTAATTGGTAAGTCAGGCATAGTGATAAGCATCTGCTCTTTGTCCATTTTTTGATAAATGCTTGTTGATTTATTTGTTTGAGATTATTTTGTTGATTAAACATTTGATTGATTTGAATTCATCCATTTACACGACAAGGAAATAAAAAGTTATTCAGTTGATATATTTTTCTAAATATTAAATTCCTTGTTGGCGTTTCAACCTGTCCGTGATTGTTATTACCTTCCATTGATCCAGCACTGTCCGAACCTAGATAGACTGGGAGGTAATTCCCAAACTAATTAACCTGTCATCGTCAGCGTGTAACAGCGGTAAACGCTCGGCCGCCGGACTTAAGATCTAATCAAAGTAAAATTGGTGCATCGTGCGTTCCTCTGTCAGGAAGCCACGTGACCTCTCGTTAAAAGGCAAACTAGATGGTGGAAACTGGAACTTGTGGATAACTGATTGACGTTCGTTGTTTGTTAAGCAACCCGCGCCACAAAGGTACCTGTGAGCGGTGGCCCCAGGTCCAGTTCTTCCAAAGAGATATGAGGATTAACCCCCTCATCATACATTCGGTACCCATGGCCGTAACAACATGTATATATATATGTATATATATATATATATATATATATATATATATATATATATATATATATATATATATATATATATATTACCAAAACTCTCATCTTGTATGTATATATATGTTCCCAAAATACAGCCAAAATGGTAGATGACCACAAAAATTTTAGGGCCACCTCACTCCCAATTTGAATCCAGGATCAGTTTAAACCCAGGATCGGTACTTTCATGGTATAAAATAAACCAAGGTTCCAATTTTAACCGAGGATCGGTGCTGTTATTATGTAAAATTATCCAAGGTGCCAATTTCAGCCCATGATCGGTACTTTAATTGTGTAAAAAGAACCGAGGTATCAATATGTATCATGGATCGGTACCTTCATTGTGTAAAATGAACTAAAACACTAATTCTAACTGAGGGTTGGTACTTTCATTGTGTAAAATTAACAAAGGTCCAAGCGTTTAAGGGTGAGGCGGGTGTTAGCAATATGCTCGCAAAACACCTTTCGTAAGTTCGGCTCCTAGTGTTTGTGTCGTTACATCAAGCAAGATCAGCTCGTGCTTAAAAAGGATGCAGCATGCTTTTATCATTTTTAAATGTCAGATGTTAAAATTTCATACATTCATTCACCATAATACAAAATATTTTGACGGTTGGGGGGTAGGTTGGGGAGGGGAAAATTCCGACCCCCCCCCTCCCCAGGGATGGCAATTTCAAGTACAGCACCAGGGATAAAAGAAAATAAAACAGCCAGGGAAACCCCCTGTCAAATCGTACCATGGATGGATGTGAGTGTTTACGTGAACATTTCTCTGCTTTTGCATTTCCTGAGTAATAGGTTGGTGCTGTCACATCTTTTTGGGGTTCGCAGGGAGGTTTATATGAAGAGTGTGCTGGCAATCTTGTCGTTTGCTTTGTGGGCAAGCATGCACGGATTGCAAGTCAGTGTGCATGGCTATGAGTAGCAGTGTGCATTGTATGGTGAATTGATATGCTGCTGTGCATGGTGTCGTTTATGTCTGTATTGCACGCTTACCTTGCTCAATCCGTCCACTTTACACCTTCCAGTTTTCACCACATGCTTTCATGGGTTGTATTGTGTGGGGAAATCAATAAAGAATTTCAAGATTTTCAAAATATTTTGAATTATATTGCAATAGCATCAGTTGGAATACTTCACGACATGGAAAAATGCCATCCTTCTTGAAACTCCCTTTCAAAGGACTGGAGCATACGATATCAGCACGCGCCTGCTATAAACCTGCTCTGCTGCTCCTACTCATCCTGTTTCTGCTCTGTTTAACCTATTATTTCCGCATTCCTGCATTTACTTAGAAGTAAGCCAACATCACTGCATTACACAAAAAAGTAAAAAAAAAATCTTCTTAATGATAGACCCATTAGCTGATTTCCAATTATAAGTAAAGGCATGGTTTCCATCATCACAGGTGTCATCAAACCCTTTTTTCTCCAATAAGCTGACTTCAAACAATCAAATTTGACAATTAAATCCACTCTAGATATGCTGCTGCTACTCTCCCAACAATGGATGGAGGCTCTGAAACTTGGACAAGAGATCAGACCATCTCTCTGGAACTATTGACCATTTGACACATCCTGACACCTTGCATTGCTCTCCAATTTTCTCAGCCTCCAGCCTCCAGCATCCATGGCCAACTCTTTTCCTTGTCTCTCAGCCACCTCCTTGCTGTGTTTAAGCTTGTATCCATATTTTCCAACCCCAACTATGTCCTCTTCCTTCCCTTACTCTCATTGTTCAACTCTCCAAATTCTTCCAAGTGTCACTCTGTTATGTCTCCCTATGTTAGTGTTTGTCTATTTCCCCACCACTTTTCAGGATGATCTTTCTGTTCTGTTCTTTCTCCTTGCTTATCCACAAGCCTTGACTTTGTGTACCAAAAAAAAACAAAATCTGTGCTGAGATTTGTTTGTGCAACACCCTTACACATTGGCCATTATGAATCATAGGACTTTCAAGGAAATGCAATAAAAAAGAGCAATCAAACACTGCAGACCCTCGCAAGGACTTTTTTTGTGTGGTGCTTGTGTAGTTTTGCATTGTGTATTTTGTGTGGTGTTTGTGCACTGGTGTATTATGTAATTAATAAGAGATAATTAGAACTGCCACTTTATAAGTGCTGGCAGTGATGACCAGGTACCAAGACATCCCGCTTTGATCGGACACCTTTTTTTTTGAGGGGGGGGAGGGGACATCTGTTTTTTTTTTCTTCAGCTCTTACATGAGCCTTGACTTGTTATACACAAATAAGTCATCAGAAGGAACCTGGATAGGATTCACATTTCAGCTGCTAATTCTCTACGCTCCAACCCATCCAGGCACAGTCAAGTGAGCCTTATTTAAAATAAAATAAAAATCAAAAAGAAAAAAAGAACTCAGATCAAAAAATAAATAATTCTGGCTGCGAGACCATGTGTCCGATCAAGTTGAAAGTTAAAACATGTATTCCACATCACAACTAGATCATAATTGTGAAGTTTCATGTCAATTGATTAAGCGTTTCCAGAGAAAACATAATTTAATATTTTTCTTCAATCCAGTATGGCTTCCAAACCATGTGACTGATCAATTTTTCCTTACCAAACTTGCAGACACATGCCTTGGGGAACATTTATGGGGAAACCTCCATTTGTCCAGCCAGTCTGGAGAAGATTTTTATAGGTTTTACGGTAAATCCAATATGGCTGCCAAACCATGTGACCTATGACATCATATGCGTGAATCTTTTGTTCCTCACGGATAGGCGGTCATCCGTGTAAAGTTTCACATCAATCTGTTCAGCCATTTTAGAGAAGATTTTTGAAAGTTATATTTTTTTTCAGCAATATGGCTGCCAAATCACGTGACCCATGACATCATCAAAAATTTCTGTGGACCATTTTATCCCTCGATGACCCTCAAAAAGTTTCATACTGATCAGGCGAAGTGTTTGGCATATGCAATTATGACGTCATAACGAAGGAACTAATGACGTCACAAAATTCACACTCATCTCAAGGAGGAGTACTTGCTATGTGGCAGGTTTCAATAGTTTCTTGGTGTGGTTTCAGAGATAGAGAGGTCCAAATTTTTTTCCGTTTTTCCAACATGGCTGCTGCACCATGTGACCTATGACATCCCAATTATCAGCAAAACATTTCACATGAGTCGTCGCTCCTATGGTGAAAATTTCGTCTCCATCTGACAAATGGTTGCAGAGACAAACAGGAAAGTTAAGTGCGGACAGACAGCCAAACAAACAAATAACAAAAATCACAGAGTGACAACTTGGCGAAAGGGAACGGCACTCGGGAGAGCACATACCTCCGCCAGACTGAACAGTTTAAATTTTGTTTACCACTGATAGGTCGGATCTGAATCTGGACCGTCACCAAAATCAAATCGGCTTCTTCTTGTCACTGAACCAACTCATCCACCGAGTTTTTTTCATCACTCGTCCACAACTTTTTGAGATATCATGCTATACATAGTTTTTGGCCCTATCTCTCAATGGTGAAGAATCTTAGGGGTATTTAAAGGGGTCTTCAGGGTCTTAGGGGTCTTCGGGTTATAAAGGGTCTCATTTAAGGTCTTAAGTGTTTTAAGGGTCTAAAAGAGTCTTTGGGTACTTGAGAGTTTTATGGGTCTTAAGTGTTTTAGGTGTCTAAAAGAGTCTTATAATTCTAAAGGGTCAACTGAAAGTAATGCACATACTCACGTTCAGTGCGGACAAACAGACAGGCAAACAAACGGATGCAAATGTAATACCCTCTCCTCTGGTGAGGGTCACAACACCCAGATCATCATTTTTGCCAAATAAATTCAAAATAATAACGATTGATATTATGATTTGGTTGTTTATAAGCAATTGCCCTTCCATCGAACATAAATGTGTGCAGAGCAGAGTGGACCACTTGTATTTATAAATTGATATATGTGGTCTTTGTACTACTCAAAGGGCTGGCAGGATAGCCTATCGGTAGGCACAATCATCTCTGAGCTGTGTAGTCTGGGTTTGAATGTCAGCCCAGCTATAAACTGTCATACTGCTGTTTTGCATGCATGGCCAGGCACCAGTTTGTGCATTCTCCCTCGGATGCCCATGCAACTGTGCGTCCCGTCCACTGTCATCCATTGGTGGACATTAAAGATCCCAGGAATAGGATACTTTCCCACAGACATGAGAAAGACAGAAGAAAGACAGATGCTTCCTCTTAGTGAATGATACCTCAACAAGAGTAAGTGAGCTATGGCTGGCACTCTGGCCAAACTCCAACTTCCTGCCCAAACCTACACCTCCACAGCTGTGTCCCCCAGCAAATGATGCTACCCACATCCATGTGCTTTATTGAAAGGAGAATAAACAGAAGCACTACTCAAAAGTCCTGTTTCAATTCGAGGTGACGAGCTTGTGCAACGAAAGGAAACTGGAGAAGGAAACAAAATAACTAAAACTAACGCCTTCCAGTTTCGTTCACATGGTAGTATGGTCGATGTCCCTGATATATTTGTTCATTACAGTTTCCTTAATTACTCTGCCATTGATTGGATATTTCTGTACATAATGCCTATCCTGATCATGAAGCAATCTCGTTGATGTATTAATTTCTCTGTTGAACGGTTGCTGCTGTTATGTGTACACCTGTTATGCACAGGTATCAACTAGTCTGTCAATTTGAAACACAATGGCCTTCGATTTTCCACTCATTTTCATGGTCTTAATTTTCAAGGTGAACACCAATAAGGCCACAATAATGCTTTTTTTTTCCAATCATTAACTCCTAATTTTTCTTCCCATTTATTGAGTGAAAGGCAAAGAAAATGTATGTCACAAGCCTGTTATACCCAGAATTCCTGCAAAATCTGATTCCTTGGGAATGAATCGAAAAGGATCATTCACACGGAGTCAGTTACCCAAGGACAGCAAATGTTTGACAACGAGTAACGTAGTTATAATTAAACGAAAGACTAGAACAGACCTCCGCCAGGCTATACAGTATATGTTATGCATCCCACTGATAGGTCAGATCCGGATCCGGATGTTAACCAAAATCTAATAGACTTGTTCTTGTCACCGAACCAACTCATCCATCAGGTTTTGTCATATTTCATCCCCAATTTTTGGTAATTTCGTGCTATACCATATATCGTTTTTGGCCCCATCTCTCAATGGTGAAGAATCACTTTTAAAAAATTTAGTTTCCGAATCCGGATGCGGATTGACCAAAATCGAATAGATTCGTCCTTGCCGCACACCGAACCTGCCCACCAGGTTTCGTCCAAATCCATCCCAAAAACTTTTTGAAATATCATGATGCATATCGTTTTTTGGCCCAAACACTCAATGGTGTGGAATCATTTGGAAAATTGAAAAATATCTATATTTCAACCAGATATTAGCCAAAATCGAATCAATTCGTCCTTGTCATATTCCCAACCTGTCCACCAAGTTTATTCCGAATTCATCCAAACTTTTTGAGATATCCTGCTCACAGAAAAACCATAAAACAGGGGTGAATATCTTTTACATACGTATATATTTATATATAGCTATTTCTAACCACTGACGCACTGACGATCCATCCATCCATTGGGTCCATGCTCTGTGCAGAGCGTTGATGCTGCCTGAGCAGTCTCCTTGGCTATTGGACACAATCCTGGACGGGTCGCCACTCCGACACAGGACACCAGCAAGCTGGCGCTCATTTTGCCGACCTTGGAAGGATGACAGACAGAGTCAACCCCACCTGGTATTAATTCAACAGCTGAGTGGAATAAACGTAAAATTATGTTTTTATAACATATAACTTTTTCTTCCCTGGACAGTTCACCAAAAAGTTACCCACCTTATGACATTTCCCCTGAATTAAAGGGCAGTGGTCCAAAAGACTACGATTTTCAAACATAGTAATGTGTTGCAATATTTCTTCTCACAAACTGTGGTATAAATTGAATGATTGATGACTCCATTCTGGGGAAGCTTGGGAATGAAACATATGCTTCTGATGTAACACATGTGGGCTTTAACCACTTAACAACTCATTTGAAGTGGGTCACACCTACTTCCTGTACTTATACCAATGCTATGCTCAGGTTTGACCTTGCATGGATGGTTAATTGACATCATCAACACAAGGAGGAATCCATTTTTTCAGAAATATATATATATATATATATATATATATATATATATATATATATATATATATATATATATATATATATATATATATATATATATATATATAGATATTGTTGTACAGAGATTGTAATATTGTTTCCCAAATGTTAAATTGTGACAATGATGTCACAAACGATTATTTGGTCTCGTAATTTAGATTGGTAGGAACGATCCTATCATGCACAAGCAATTTCCTTTGCAGTGATAAAATAATATCGGTGTGTGCCAAGCATGGACACTCAAAGCTCTAAGCCATCACACCTGGACACGTTTCTGCACACGAGTCTCGATTTGGCAGCAGGAACCAGACAGTGACAAATGAATGCTGCACCAAAGGGCACATATTCCAGCAACTCTCTTTGCTCTTCTTCCAAAGGTGGAAAATGATGGAGTTATAGAGATTTACATTACAAATGAGAAGCGCATACATTATGTCCTCATTTAATTTTACATGGTCAAACTCACCATGGTCTTTAGAAACTAATGGTACTTGAGTTTCTTCATTTATATTTACTTTTGGAAATCAGTTGGTCACAGCAGATATCATAAAACTAGCAATAGTATTCACAACTATCCTTGACCATGTTGTGGAACGTGGGCTGAGGTCCTCACTTTCTTCTGTTTTTTTCTTCCACCTTCACTTTTTCACCTTTACTCGTTATTAAATTTGTTTTCTCCTCAACCACCTGAGCGATTAACGCAAAAATTAACGCATTAACACACTACACAAATGCAAGCACATCTACACTTGCCACTAGAGATTGTTCGAGCCCAAATTTTCCAAGCATTAACTGAAAAAAAGCAGGAAAAGGCAGGAATCCCGAATCGATCTCCCTCAATTTTGCAGAAATTTCCAGGAAACGACTTACTGGGAAGAAACACGAGCTTGGGCTGTCTTTGTTTGAAAGCTTTTCTCACCTCAAGCTCGATAAAATTAAGTTTGCACCATCTCGAATCTCCATCATACGTAGCGTGTCAGCGGTGTGGCTCAATTGCTGCTGGTGTGACGCAATGGCAACATAGAAGATAATGAGCACTCAAATATCATCCTGAACTTCGTGTGGACCACAACTTTCAGGGGAGTCCTCTTGCATCTCATTCGCTCAGGGGCCTTGACCGACGTTCCACGACACGGTCAAGGATGGTTGAGGGCATAAGTAGCCCCTCCTTAAAGATAATGCAAGGGGAACACTCCTTTTACAAACCTTGCCTCGTTTGTTTGCCTCTTTCACAATGTTACGATGGTCACCCTGAGCTACATTGATTTCTGTATAAAATTTGTGTTCATTCGTTTATTGGTAGGTTTTCGGAGTGCTGAAAGATTCATACTTCTTGGGATACATATCTCATGTTGACAATGAAATTTATATTTTAATGGAGGAAAGCATTATTATTACAAAGTTGCATGAAAGCTGTATGCTTTGTGGAATTGTTTTAAAACTGAAGACATATAAATGTAGCACATAAGTAGTTATTGATAAGCACATTGTAAATGATAGATACACTGTGACAAATCCTCCTAAATTTTATGTTATTTTCACATTTTAAACAAAAGTGTCCTGCATCCCGTTCCATACCTTCTGCAGACACCATTTACCCCGTGTTCACAGCATTTTGTCTCATTTCAAATTACCATGATGCAAACAGCTTGTCTTTGCATGCAGTGTAACCTTAACATCATCTTAGACATTTCTGGCATATTTAAATACTTACAACCACATTGCTCTTTTAAATACAGTGTTTTTATTAAAAAAAAAACCTCATAGCTTCAGGGAGTTTCACCAACAAAGGTGCTGCCCTTCGCCCGACTGGGGAGCCGACAGTGACCCCCTTGACCTCCGCATGAGTGTTGCTTTTTATTCATGAGAACTGGTCATGCTGAATGCATACATCATAGAGAAAGTTTGCTTTCAGACAAGGTCAGAAATGAGACAAACACATACCATTTGCTGTTGAGGTGGCAGAGTTCTTTTTATTCTACTGTGCATGATGGATTTGTCTTGCTGGATTTTTTTTTTACAATAAGAAATAACTTAAAAGACTTGAGGGTGCTGCAGTATTCACATCAATTTTTATGTGATATAAAATTCTGACAAACTACTTTCGGGTTATATGACCTCCCAAGAATGAGAACTTGTAGCAAAGAAGTGAATGTGCATGCCCAGCAGCTGAGGCAATGTGAGAATGTCAATACCTGATGTCCAAATTCCTAAACAATCCATGTTTTGTCCTCATATATGTGCCTCAATGATAGCATATCAAACGATATCGCAAGTACTATGACAATGACCGCAGCTACGAATATACTTTCATGTCCCTAATTGATCCCACCTTCTTTGGGGTCAGCTGTTTGGAGGCGTTTTGCCCAAGTTTTTCACAAACATGCTCACCAGGCTTGGCGTTCGACGAGAACTGACTTGGGTAGGAATTTTGAATTTGTACAAGGTGCCAGTGACAAATTGCCTACTCTTCATGGAAATAATATGTCCTGAATAACCACTCCAAGCTCAAGCGCACTCGTGTACACTGCTGTGTGAATGGATATCAACATACTTCAAGAGCAAGTCGTGATACATGAAGATGGTGCAATGTCCTTGAAGGACATTCAGTTGAAAGCTGCAGCTCCACAACATCGGCAATATAATCACATCCGTGTGGTAGATTGAAGGGTTGTGGCTGCCATCAACACAGATGTTACCACACACCACCCCCTGCGTGGTACACATTCAAACAAGACAATTATTTAGCTAACGTTTCCCTATTTAATACATTGAGATGTGTTGACTACTTGTACATGGACCATGCTATTGTATACATTTCTATCCGCTCTATGGGAAAAACTAATGGACAACTTGAAGCAATTGAGGAAGCAGCCTCTAAATCTAAAACTGCTCATCCACACACTTGTATCATACAATCATTACACCAACCCAAACCTGGCTCTGCCATGAGTCCTGTCGGCTATGACATGAAATGACTCAGAAGTTCAAGCATTGCCTTGAGTCTCCAGGCTCTTCCGAAGTTTGTGTTTGGTTACTGAGAATTTTTACCTGTATTCCTTTCAGCATTTGGGACTATAGACAAGACGTAATCCGATTTTCAGTTTTGTTGGGGAGCACCGAAAAAACAAACAATAAGAGTACTTCAAAGGTATTATCCCTGAAGTATTCAGGTCAGCAAAACACAAACTGCCTTGTGCTAAGTCTGATTATTTGAATGGCAAGAAGTACAAACAGCAGAGAAGGAAGTTTTGAAAAATTCCCAATGGCTCAGGAACCATATTAAACTTTAAAACACCAAGCACTGCCTTACAATTTAACTCGAAGCTTGCATGGTTGACTTGCTGCTGCTACTCCGACCAATGTTGCAAACTTGTGATTGTAAATACAGGATGAGGTTTTCAGACGTTTTCATTGTTTTCATCAAAGGGTACACAAGTTTTTGTATAATTTATTGTCATGAGAACAGGTGCCACATCACTTCGACTCCGAACAAAATATCCCAGTGTCATGTTACTTTCTGGAAACTAATACAATATCCCTGTCTTCAGAAAGTTGACTGAATCGTATGAATTCGGTAATGGACGTTTGTTCGAAAACTAAAGTTTTCATAACTGCCCATTTTGGGTAAAACTGCAAGGTTATTGTCTAATGATCATCGTCTTTTTGAAACCAGCAATCCAGCATTAAACTGTCATGCACTACTAAACTGCTTGGTAATGTAGGAACGGTGCTTCATTTAGGACGACTTCTTAAAAGCCACAAACGAAGAAGTCGTCCTAATTGAAAAAATGCAAAATTTTATTGTGAGAAATACAAGCGATTACCAACCTTAGGAGAATCGTTACCACAAATAGTCTGCTGTGACTTGCTTGCCAATTATTGTGATCTCAACATTTGGTGAAATCTAAAGCAATGACAGTTCCTAATGTGTTTACGGATTGATTTTGTCAAGCAATCTTTATTTCCTGCTCGTCATGATGTCAATGACAACAGTTTTGAACTAGGACACTCGGTAGCGTGCATACATACCTCCACCACGCAATACCTGATCCGTGAGAACTTATCGGGCCCAATACATTTTTGAAATATAATGCTATACAGTCCTGTATCGTTTCTGGCCCTATTTCTCAATGGTGGAGATCACTGTAAAAATTCTAGTGGTCGGATTCAGATCCGGATCTTCACCAAAATCGAATCAATTCTTCCTCGTCACATACCCAACCTGTCCTCCAAGTTTCATTTGAATCCCTCTGCAACTTTTTTGAGATATCTTTCTATATATCGTTTTTGGCGCCATCTCTCAATGGTGAAGTAGTAGTCGGATCCGGATCGTCACCAAAATTTTATCAGTTCGTCCTTGTCACACACCGAACCTGTCCACAAAATTTCATCCGGATCCGTAAACAAGTTTTTGAGATATCCCGTACACAAACAGACAGACAAACAGACAGAAAGGGAGGAAAACATAACCTCCTTCACCTCCGGTGGTGGAGGGAATAAACAGAGCACCTTTCATTTTTGAGAGTGTACATTTCAGGTGCAGAAATTGTGCACAGCCTTAGGATGGAGGGACAGACGGATAATGTTTGAAGGACAGTGAGAGTGAAACGGTTTTGCATAGCAGCGTGAGCAATGAGAATAGCACTGAGAGAGCATGTGAGGGATGAGAGCAAAAGTAGAGTTAGAAAGCATGTCGAGACAAGCAGGATTACGTTGAGACACAATTACAAGCCTGAAAGCATCCCTTCAGGCCGTTATCTATGCAGTACACAAGATCAAGTCTTTCAGATAACAAATGCTCGTGTCACAAACAAAGGAGTCCTTGTTGTAATTTTATCAGCGCGGTATGGACAAATAGCAGCTCAGTTGTAAAATGGCAAAACACTGCATGATGTAAGAGATGGGAGGAAAGTTTCCAGTTGTCAAATAGAAAAATCAATTTTTGCAATGACTGTTTTTATACTTTTTTAAAAAATGAAATTAATGATTCAACAAACTAACATTTTTATATTTTAAGCTTTAAACATTTTAAGCTGAAAGATCACTTATTTTGTTATTCTACTTTTGTCAGAGGGGTTGGAAACTTCACGTACCCCTTGCCATAAAAACCCAGGTTTCCATGAAATAATTTGTTCCACAAAAATGCCATAAAAGCCAGAGTTCCTCTGAATAATTTCTCAGATCGGACTTCACTGCTGCAGTGATAAAGAAGGTGATTTTTGCTGCTGGGCTGGAAGGCCACCATTATAATGCCATTCGCCATTTTGATGCTTGTAAGGCCATGACGCTTACATTGGTGGCTGCTGAAATGTTTGTGGCTGAGCACAAACACTGATGAATGATGTTGTTGCAAACGATGCGTCACAATTCACGGTTTGTTAAACAACCCATCTGTCCTCCAGGGGGATGGTTTTGACTAATGGGAAGTGGTGGGGTTCTTTTTTTCTCATTGAAAATGTGGATGAAGGATGAAGTCACATGGAGCTTACTGAATGGGTGCTTCACCATCTTTTAGAATGGTGCTTCACCTTGGGGCTTTTGCTTGTTAGGGTTTGATTTGACCTTCTGTTTCCAAGGACACTGATCCACTCACTGAGGATTCACTTACACAATCTCTTTTGTAAGATTCATAGCTTTTTCCTTTCAACAGCTGCAAAAAAACATCTGCCCCCCCCCCCCCCCAATTACAGTTGATATTCAAAATATGGAGCTCTGTAATCCAGGCTTGTTTGTGCTTTTATTCACCAATTTTATATTACTTTCCAGCATGTGTTGTATCTCCCTGTTTTATGCGTTTCCAAGTTGTGTTCCACATTATTGTGTGTTACATGTTGTTATTATATCTTCCTGAAGTGGAATGTGATTTCAAATTGTACATCGGAAGGATTTATCATCGTAACGTAAACGATATTACTATCCTATTCAGTGTATTCATCTGAGCATACAACTTGTTATGCTGACTTCTCAGTTTCAAGTACCATATGCAGAGTTGATTTGTTCATTGTCTCCCAATATTCTTGGAATCCATGTAAAAATTTGTCTCAATGTCTGTGTCCTGCTTTGATATATTAAAAGCCCAATCACTTCTCTCACACATAATTGGAGGGAATGACAATCAGCTATGACCTAATTATTCTTTCCCATGTTTAGCAGCATTGGTGTTGCACATTTCCTTCTCTGCTCTCACTGATGATGCACCAACAAGTGATGAAACGTGTCAGGCAGCTTAATGGGGGAGGGAGGGTGGGTAAAGCATTGGTATTTTCATGCAAGTGGTATTTGTAACCAAGTGTAGCTTATGCAGCCTTATTTGACTCTAAGGGCAGTCTGTGTTACACTGGCTATAGTATCTGATCATGTTGTTGGAAATGGAAAAAAGGATAAAAGATAAAACATATAATAGTCTCACTTTTTTCTTTCATTGCAAGATTGATGTTCTTGGAAGAGCATAATGACCAAATTAGTAGAAACTGACAGTGGGGCAGCAGGGCAACAGTTGAACACAATAAGTAGGGTAAAGATGAATGGGAAAAAAGGAGAATGGGGAGGAGCTTTTGCTCCACACTGTTGAGGGCTAACAAGTCCGAAACATGTGTCGATGGATGTTCCCTGCCTGAGATTGACTGGTTGATAAAATTGAGAAGTTAATTATCTTCGTGGTATTGGCTGCAGTACAATCCTGTGGAGATGTAGGAGGCTGGAGCTCTTCCAACCTCATGGCTAATAGATGGAGCCGATGCAACTGTTTAGCCAGAATTGTTCCGAGCTGCTCTCAGAACTATTTGGTGCACCGCAGACAGGTTAATGTGTTGCAGGTATTTCTTGTTGGTCAGGATGTATGCAGCAATAGCTGCTGTGCTTCCTGGTACCCACAACAGTAATGGGATCTGATGTGCATGTATATACATATATGTATATATAGTACCAGTCAAAATTTTGGACACACCAACTCATTCAAGGGTTTTTCTATATTTTTACTATTTTCTACATTGAATAATAATAGTGAAGACATCAAAACTATGAAATATCACATATGGAATTATGTAGTAACCAAAACAGTGTTAAACAAATCAAAATGTATTTCAAATATTTTAGATTCTTCAAAGTAGCCACCCTCTGCCTTGATGACAGCTTTGCACACTCTTGGCATTCTGTCAACCAGCTTCATGAGGTAGTCACCTGGAATGCTTTCCCAACAGTCTTAAAGGAGTTCACACAGATGCTGAGCACTTGTTGGCTGCCTTTCCTTCACTCTGCATTCCAACTCATCCCAAACCATCTCAATTCGGTTTAGGTCGGGTGATTGTGGAGGCCAAGTCATCTGATGCAGCACTCGATCTCTCTCCTTCTTGGTCAAATAGCCCTTACACAGCTTGGAGGTGTGTTTTGGGTCATTGTCCCAACAAATGATGGTCCCATGAAGCGCAAACCAGATGGGATGACGTATCGCTGCAGAATGCTGTGGTTGAAATGCTGGTTAAGTGTGCTTTGAATTCTAAATAAATTGCCGACAGTGTCACCAGCAAAGCACCCCCACACCATCATACCGCCTCCACCACGCTTCATGGTGGGAACCACACATGTAGTACAGCGGATAAGCACAATAATTGTGCGTTTTAGGAGAAAAGCATGAATTTTCTGACATAGTTAGTGAATACCATAAGGTTTATTTTCAGATGTGGAGGGAAGTCAGATTTGACCTCTGAGGACCGTGAGAGGTAAAATCCAAGATGGCCGCCAGTCCATCGGGTCTAATGTTCAAACGCGTTTAATTTTGGAACTAAACAGTGTAAAAAAAAAACATTTAAGGAGTCATTTCCAAGTAGGTTTGGAATAGCCATTGGTTTGGTGATACTTATGAGATCACCAGAAGCCAAGGAAATGCATTTCGATCAAGGTCAAGGTCAAATTACGTGAAAAACTTTGGACATTCTTTTGATAAAGACGATGGATTGAACCTATGCAATATAGCGAAACTTCGCTTCCATTTTGACAATAAAGGGATAATAATACAAAACAATTAAAAGTATAGTCCCATGCTGCTAGTCTATTTAATACTTTATTAATAGCAATGATGATGATGATGGTAATGGTCGTGATCAAAATCTAACAGCCTCCAGAACAGCAGCACAGTGCAGTGCACTTGAGCGCAGCTTTGGCACACTTGCACCGTCCAGTGCATCCTTTCTCACAGCGACAGCGGATCAATTCATGGCACGATTTTGATGCTTCGGGGAGAGTGGTCCAAAGCGGCTGCCACCCAGTTGTTTCCTTTGTCCAGCCCCAGTCAGATGGCTCTGGCATCTCTGGATCCAGGACCAATGCCTGGTACCAAGTGTGCTTGATGTGATGTTTGAGTGCTGCCTGGGTTCGAGGAATGTTCTCTAGAGTTCTAGACTTCTGTGTGAAGAGCTGTTCCCTGGCATGATTCACTTCCGTGCTCTCACTGGTTCGGTCGTACATTAGCACCACAAATCGCTCTAGCAGTAACATCGATCCTTCACTGACCTCACTTGGCATAAATAGAAGTTCATTGAAAGCATCATTCACCTCTGGGAAAGACTTCCAAGTTTCCCAGGCAGTCTTCTTTCCTCTGCCAGCGAATGCAGATACAGTGCCACACCCGGTGAAAGCATGTAGGACTGGGAGAGTCAGACACCGGGTTGGATTCATTGTGGCAACCATTTCGTGAACAGCTATGTAACGAAAGCTTGACCCGACACCAAAGGCAACCCACAGCTCATTAGGAGCTGTCTTGCTGAATGAAGCTACAGCCAGAACTACCACATCAGTATCAATTGAACATATGGTCACCTTCTTACATACCTTTTGCACAGCATCTGCCACATGCAGAAGTAGACGAGTGTCGGCTCCTCCTGCAGACATGGGGAAAGGCAGGCAAAGTATGACTCAGCCGGAGAGCAAAGGACTCCACTTCCATCTGTTGCATACAGTTCCTTGCCGTCTGCTCGAGGAAGATGAACAACTATGTGTGACAGGAAAGCAAACAATTAGGATTTGTTATCATCGCATCGAAGGAAGTCCTTCCAGTTCTTTGGCATCACAGTGGAAGGAGCCACTCTTTTCCTGGTGCCCTTTCCCCTCTTCTGTCTTGTTGAGGCTTTGAAGCTGGTGGGTAGGTATACATCCCAGACAAGGTCGATGCCGCTGCTTTTCTCAAGTTGAGCAGAGATGTATGGTGCAAACACTCTTTCTCCATACTCTTGAAATGTTCTTGATGTTCCCGGATTTAACATTTGAACCACAGCTGCACCATCAAGAATTGTTGCATCAGCCATAGGCACACTATTCTTTTCGAGCAGATCTGATTCCAGGCAGTGAAGTACATCTGATTTCACCCCAATCCGAATTTTCCCTCCAGTTGATAGAGCTGGTGGGGCTGCCTGGTTTTCATTGGAGAAGAAATTGTCCATGTCTCCGTCTTGTGTTTGACAAAACAAAACATAGAACTCTACAGATAATGCATCTATACCCAGCTAGTCTAAGCATGAATATACACAATACATAACTGCACCACATCCGCCTCAAGCACACCCTCTGAGGGGCTAAATAACTAATTTCGCCACAATGACACCACTCTGTATTCACTTGCAAATTTCAACTGATTGCTTATTTTTTGATAAATTTTGACCTTGACTTTGACCTAAATTCATTTCCTTGAATTCTGACATTCTCAAAGGTATCACCAAATAAATGGGCATCCCCAATTTAGTTGGAAATTACACGGTAAATGTTTTTATGTGCAGTCTGGTTCCAAAATTAAGGACGTTTGAACATTAGACCCGGGTGAACAGCGGCCATCTTGGATTTGACCTCTCACTGTCCCCTCAGAGGTCAAATCTGACTTCCCTCCACATCCGAAAATAAACATTATGGTATGACCTAACTATGCTAGAAATTTCATGCTTTTCTCATAAAATGCACAATTTGTTAAAATATTAGAGCTTATCCACTGTACTAATGCAGAGATCATCTGTTAACCTCCTCGGCGTCTCTCAAAGACATGGTGGTTGGAACCAAAAATCTCAAATTTGGCCTCCTCAGACCAAAGGAGATTTCCACCGGTCTAATGTCCATTGCTCGTGTTTCTTGGCCCAAGAAAGTCTCTTCTTATTATTGGTCTCCTTCAGTAGTGGTTTCTTTGTAGCAATTCGACCATGAAGGCCTGATTCACACAGTCTCCTCTGAACAGTTGATGTTGAGATGTTTCTGTGACATGAACTCTGTGAAGCATTTGCTTGGGCTGCAATCTGAGGTGCAGTCAATTGGCGATTTCTGAGGCTGGACACTCGAATAAACGTATCCTCTGCAGTAGAGGTAACTCTGGGTCTTCCTTTCCTGTGGCGGTCCTCATGAGAGCCAGTTTCATCACAGCGCTTGATAGTCTTTGCAACTACACTTTAAGAAACTTTCGAAGTTCTTGAAATTTTCCGGATTGACTAATGTCACTAATCCTTCATGTCTCTGCTTAGTTGAGTTGTTCTTGCCATAATATGGACTACTACAGTACAGACAAAATAATAGTCATTTACCAAATAGGGCTATTTACTGGATACCAACCCAACCTTGTCACAACACAACTGATTGGCTCAAACGCATGAAGAAGGAAATAAATTCCACAAATTAACTTTTAACAAGGCACACCTGTTAATGGAAAAGCATTCCAGGTGACAACCTCATGAAGATGGTTGAGAGAATGTGAAGTTTGCAAAGCTGGCATCAAGGCAAAGGGTGGCAACTTTTGAAGAATCTAAAATATATTTTGATTTGTTTAACACATTTTTTGGTTAGGACACAATTCCATATGTGATATTTCATAGTCTTGGTGTCTTCACTGTGATACAACAATGTCGAAAATCGTCAAAATAAAGAAAAACCCTTGAATGAGTAATGAGTCGGTGTGTGCAAACTTTTGACTGGTACTGTATGTGTGTATGTATATATATATATATATATATATATATATATATATATATATATATATATATATATATATATATATATATATATATATGCAGAACTTCAGCTCAAAACCGCACGACGCACACCAACCAACTCGAATCCTCCAAAGAAACTTTCACTCTTGAGACTCCTCTCCACAGAACTTGTCTTGCACTGAGGATGGTGTCGTCTTATTATGGACCTCCCCGAACGGGGCGGGGGCTCGGTGAAACCGATGTCACCGTCCGGCCTGATTGGACGGGGCTCCCATGGGTCTGCCCTTTTCTGGGTGGGGCCTCGGCCAGACACCAGCAAGGCCCCCCCACTCCACGCATGTGGACTCGACAACAAATAATTAGTGCGCTTGGAGAAGCCAAAAAGGGAACTGCGGTCTGGATGTTTTTGCCCCGTATGCTGTGGCCGGCGGGGCGAGGGTTGCAAGTGCTGGAAGGTACTGTGGTTGGTTGTTGGTTTGTTTGTTGGATGATTGTTGGAGGGTTTGTTGGATGGTTGTTACATGTAATAACCTACCTAAAAGGACATCGCAACGCACACCTTTGATTCTCCCACTAGACAAAAGGAAGGGACCTGTCTCACATGTACTTAACAGAATAACTGACTTTTGGGACATCTGTATGTTTGAATGCATATGGTTTCCAGATCCGTAACAATATATATATATATATATATATATATATATATATATATATATATATATATATATATATATATATGTGTTTATATTTATTTATTTATTTGTGGAAAGTGACAAGCACTCCGCTGATCCACAATGGACACACAGTCAGTGCATCTGATGTATAAATGATGAATGTGATCATCATTGGTTAGATATTTATCAGCATACCATCCTGATGAGGACAAATAAGCCTGATATCTGAATCGGTGGTTGCATTTGCTGTTTCGCTGACGATGACCATTTAATCTTTGTCTCTTCGACAGCGTCACTGAGCCGAAGCCTCTGTGTTGGAGGCAACGCTTTGATTTGGACTGTTGTCCAATGGGGATCAGCGGAATGCTTGTCACACCCCTGATGTTTGGATTTTCCCACGAGTCACATCACGTGACTTCTAGTTGAATGGTTTGCATTAGCAGGAACATTTGTCTGGGTGGCAGACGGATGATTTTTCTGTGCGGATTATGCGGTTTTACCGTGTGAGACATAATCTGCGGCGACGCTCACTATAACAGTCAGGAGGTGCATCTGATGTATAAACGACTAATGTGGTCATCATTCGTTCCATATTTATTGGTTTACCATCCTGATGAGGGTAAATAAGTCCGAAATCTAGATCGGTGGTTCTGTTTGATGTTCAACTAATGGTGACCATATGACCATATGATCTTTGTCTTTTTGACAGTCACCGGGCTGAAGCCCCTTTATTGGAGGTGATGTTTTCATGTGGACTGTTGTCCAATGTGGATCAGTGGAGTGCTCATCACATTCCTGATGTTTTGATATATATGTATATATATATATATATATATATATATATATATATATATATATATATATATATTTTTATATATATATATATATATATATATATATATATATATATATATACATACATCTCTGTTATAGTACCAACTTGCACACTAAAAACTCGGCTCGCCATCACACAATCCCTATGAAATTGCTGTGGCACTGAGCGGACATGCCGACAATGTTTGGGAAGTCTTGGCGTTCCTTAGTACCACTTGCATTTTTGCACAATGCGTATTTTTGTCATTCCCCATGTACGGTCTGTTGTCTGCTCCCAGCTATGTTGTACTGCTATCACATGCATGTGCATGGGTATCGCTAGTATATATACATATATATTGTTACGGACATGGGTACCGAGACACCAGTTTGTTACTCAGGGGGATTAATCTCCGGTTGTCCTCGGAAGAGCCAGACCTGGGGCCACCGCTCACAATTAACGTTGTGGTATGGTGGGTTGTTTTAGAACCACGAACGCAACCCAGTTAACCACAAGTTCCAGTGTCCACCATCTAATTATGTCGTTTAACTAGAGGTCCCATTGTTACCTGAATGGGGAGCGCGCCCTCGGTAAAGCACCAATCTTATTTCAAGGAGATTTTATTTAGGGTGGCCGAGCGTTTTAACCGCTGGTGCGTGCCGACAATTTTTGGTCAAATCTGTGGTAATTACCTCCCAGTCTATCTAGTTTCGGACAATGCTCGACCATTGGAAGGAAAGGACATACACGGACAGGTTGGAACATCAACAAATGATTTATTAATAAAAAATAAATGAATGAAAATAAATAAAAAGAACTTTTTATTTCCTGAGGTAAATAAGTGAATAAATTCCAAATCAATCGAAATGAATAATTAATCAGGCAAAATCAATCAAAATGAAAGAGACAGAGAGCAGATGCTCATCAGGGGTTGCCTTACTTACAACTAAACACAGACAAGGGTACCCAGCAGATCATTCGGGAGGGAGGGGGGAGGTGAGAAGAGTCATCTCGCTTACCAGAGAGAAGTCGTCCATCAAGTGAAAACGTCCATGAAATGTGTGTGTTAATGTCTTGTCCGTCGCCGCCATGCCATGCATGCACTCGCCAACAGCCTTGAACACCAGTCGACGTCTGAGGGCACCAAGATCGTCTGTTGTGGGTTTAGACTGGTGCTGCAACACGGGCAGCTCCTCACACTTCAAGAAACTGGTGATGTCCAGTGACCCACACGGTCCATTGGTGACTGACCTGTGCCTCACTCATTGGAAATGCTGCACTCGTGTCGTTGCATGCAGTTTTGTGCTCTCCCTGGAACACAGGCATCATCCCAACTGATTGGAAGAGGGGCCTTGTCCTCCCTCTCTGGAAAGGGAAGGGTGATCGCCAAGACTGCAACAACTACCGAGGGGTGACGCTGCTCTCAGTGCCGGGCAAGGTCTTTGCTCGGATAATTCTTGATAGGGTTCGCCACCATCTGCTTGAGCACCAGCGTCCAGAGCAGTCAGGCTTTACACCAAAGAGGTCAACGATTGACCGTATCCTTGCACTTCGTGTCCTCACTGAACGCAGACGAGAGTTTCGGCAGGGGTTGCTTGCAGCCTATGTTGATCTCTGTAAAGCGTTCGATTCAGTGAATCGGGATGTCCTCTGGAGGATTCTTGGTCTTCGTGGGGTGCCACCAAAACTGATCGATCTGATGTCTGAACTCTACTCTGGTACTGAGAGTGCTGTGAAGTGTGGTGGTACCATCTCTGACTTATTTCCAGTTGTTACTGGAGTTCGTCAGGGATGTGTACTTGCCCCCACACTTTTCAGCACTTGTATGGACTGGATTTTAGGGAGGATGTCGGAGAGATCAAGTTGCGGTGCGTCATTTGGGAATATCAAGATCTCGGACCTTGATTTTGCAGATGATGCAGTCATCTTTGCGGAGACTTTAGACATCATTTTGGGGGCCCTCGAGGTGCTGAATGAGGAGTCGGAGCAGTTGGGATTACGGGTTTCTTGGGTCAAAACTAAGATCCAGGCTTTCAGTGACATCTTGGATGCTGCTCTCCTGTCTGTGTCTGTTTGTGGTGAGGATGTTGAGGTTGTGGAGAGATTCACTTACCTTGGCAGTGATATTCATGTCTCTGCTGGCTGCGAGTCAGAGGTCAAGAGACGTCTGGGTTGGGCCTGGGGAGTCATGGATTCACTGGATCATGGGGTGTGGCGCTGCCGATACCTGTGCGGGAGGACGAAAGTCCGAGTCTTCAGGTCCTTGGTACTTCCAGTCTTGCTCTATGGGTGCGAGACTTGGACTCTGACCAAGGATCTGAGACGGAGACTTAATTCCTTTGGTACCAGGTCTCTTCGGTGAATCCTTGGCTATCGCTGGTCGGATTTTGTGTCCAACGAGCGGTTGCTGTGAGAGACTCGGATGAGATTTGTTACCTGCATAGTCCGTGAGCATCAGTTGCGGCTGTATGGACATGTGGCTCGTTTTCCTGATGCTGATCTTGCTCACCAGATTCTCTCAGCGAGGGAGTCTCATGAGTGGAGGAGGCCAGGGGGCCGACCACGTTCCTCATGGTTGCAGCAGGTTGACCATCATCTCAAGGAGATGGGGATGGGCCTGGCATCTGCCTGGGGGATGGCCAGATGGAGGCCCCTGGAGTACCGGCGGAAAGTGGACGCAGCGACGCGCTGTTCTGGCACATGCTCCCATACCTGACCTGACCTGCAGAAATTAAAGAATTTTTTATCGTGGAAAATAAAATTTAAAAAAACACTCAAGCCTGAGTTGTTGATTGCAGAACCCCAAGTGGCATCCAACCAGATGGTTTGTCAAGAGCAGGGAAGTTTCTTTCTGGCAGCACACTTATTATGTATCAATCAGCAAGTCCCTCTGGCGATTTGAGAAAGAACTTGAGAGTTAGGACACACAACCAGTGCAAACATGCAAGAATGGTCAAGGACCGTCAACCATTTCTTGTTCTTCCGCCATTGCGCAGCATTTAGTTGCCAACCCCATTTGTGCAGACCATTACAATGCAGATATGTTTAAGATATTGAGTCGATGTCAGACTCAGTTTTTCACATCTACATATGTTGGAAGCAACCTTCATCCTTTCCATGGACCCTGTGTTATGTCGGCAAAAGGAATTTGTGCATTCTCTCATTCTCTTTCAACGTGGAAACATCAAAGCTGTTGCTCCGCTGTCCAAGGTATGCATGCAAATGGTGATTCATTGGCTTTGGGGGTGTCACACCCCCCCCTCCAAGGTGTTGGTGCGAATGGTGATTCATTGGCTTTGGGGGTGTCACACCCCCCCCCCTCCAAGGTGTTGGTGCGAATGGTGAGTCATTGCCCTGTACTGCGCTCCAGCCAATCAGAGCCAGAGATACCTCTGACTGTGTGCTCACCAATTGGGGCTCAGATTACTATTGACGTCATAAGTGATGAACCAATCAGTGTCGATCTTACATAGACAAGCTTACATATGCACGCTCTCACTTCCTGGTTCTCATGTGATTCAACCTTGAGAAGTGCAGCACGAAAAGCTTTGGTTAATATGTAGTGTCTGGTTTTTTTGTACTGTTTATTGAAGCTCTGTAATACCAAGTAATACCAAGCATCTGTTCCTTTACTTCAAACTTTGACTTCCGGTTCCGGTTCTGGAGCGACGATGGCGGTTCCTCTTCGGGTCTCTGCCGACTTTCTCAAAGAAAAGTTTTCCAGTCGTTTTTGTCGCATTTTTACTGTCATTTTGTTATCTCTGAGTTTACTGCGTGTTTTTAGTTCGGTCTTGTGTTAAAACTTGTGTTCATTGTTGAGTTTCCGTCGTATTTTCATACCGGGTTTCCTTGAGGCCTACCAGGCTTCCCGTTTGTTTGCACGATCATGTTTATTGTATTTTCTCCTTACTAGTGTGTTCCCGTACGTGCAAAAAAAAAAAAAATAAACGTTCAAACCGCGTGCCAGAAACAACAACACACAGGCCGTTCCTTCGCGCTTGCGTTTCCTTACGTGCGTGCCCTTACATGCAAAAAAATAAATAAATAAACTCAAACCGCGTGCCAGAAACAACTACACAGGCCGTTCCTTCGCTCTCGCGTGTCCGTACGTGAAAAAAAATTCAAACCGTGTGCCAGAAACAACAACCACGCAGGCCGTTCCTTCGCTCTCGCTTGCCCGTACGTGCATGCCCATACATGCGTGGCCATACATGCAAAAAATAAATAAATAAACTTTCAAACCGTGTGCCATAAACAACAACACACAGGCCGTTCCTTCGCTCTCGCGTGTCCGTACGTGCGTGCCCTTACGTGCAATAAAAATAAATAAATAAACTCAAACCACGTGCCAGAAACAACAACTACACAGGCCGTTCCTTCGCTCTCGCGTGTCCATACGTGCGTGCCCGTACGTGAAAAAAAATTCAAACCGTGTGCCAGAAACAACAACCACGCAGGCCGTTCCTTCACTCTCGCTTGCCCTACGTGCATGCCTGTACATGCAAAAAAAAAAAAAATTCAAACCGCGTGCCAGAAACAACAACACACAGGCCATTCCTTCGCTCTCGCGTGTCCGTACGTGCAGAAAAAATAAATAAATAAACTCAAACCGCGTGCCAGAAACAACAACCACACAGGCCGTTCGTTCGCTCCCGCATGTCCATACGGGCGTGCCCGTACGTGAAAAAAAATTCAAACCGTGTGCCAGAAACAACAACCATGCAGGCCGTTCCTTCGCTCTCGCTTGCCCGTACATGCGTGCCCGTACGTGCAAAAAAAGAACAAGAAGAAGAGTTGTGACGCCAATCGTGATGTCATAGCACCGTGTCCTGCCATTGATTTGGTAAATAAATGGCCATAACTTGGGAACCGCTTGTCCGATTAATATTGTTGCGAATTCGCGCCCGCCGGCGTGCAAACGGCCACGTGATTCGAATTGCGGCACGTCGCCCACCGGATGGACAATTCTGTCGTGACCCTCTCGGACTAACGCCGGGAGCTAGTCACGGGTGGGCCGATCACCACGATCGTGCCAATCGGCCACCCGCATGGGATAGGGTTGTTCGCCAAATTCGACCTACCTAAGTACCCACGCGGATGGTAGACCGGGCGATCGCACCTCGCCGCAGGTCGACTCCGGACACGGGCCGCTTAAGCGATCCATTCCGTACTATCGGGATAACCGAGCGGTGTTATCGTCGGCCTCGACGGTTCCGATTAATTATCGGGCGGATTAAGCCCACGACGAACCCATTACGTGAAGCAAGATGGAGATTCAATTAAAGAAAAGACGAAGCGAAACGGGAAACAGTTCAACATAATGCACATTTATTCTGCGGCACACGGAGAGCACACATATACAGCCAAACAGAATGCACATATATCAAATGCTACAAAAGAAACAATGACGCAGAGATACTACCGACTAAGACCGACACATGGCAACACTTAAACAGTTTTACTTCACAGACGGCGCCGGCACACATTTACTCAAAAGCAAAGGAAAAGAAAGCCACCCTCATAGGCAAGGGGGCAGACGGGCCCGTAGGCCAATGTGTGTGCGGGACCTGGAGGAGCGGCCAGGCCAGCGAGACCGGGTGGGTCCTACCCGCGTCTTCGTGATGAGCCGCAAATGTGGCAGCGCGGCGGTGCCCCGACTTTGTGCTCCTTCGCGGGTTTAGTTGGCACCGCTTGGAGTGGGGTGGGAATGGGGCCCCCCTTTTCTCACTATCTCAGCGCGGGGAAAGGGGGAATTGTTGATGCTCTGGGGAAGGAGTATAGCTGGCTTGCTTGGGTCCCGTGACGAGCGATTCCACCGCGACCTCGGCACCGACCGCCGTCTTCCTTGCCTCGGACCCGAGCTCCTCGGACTCTTCCCCCAATTCTCCTCAGCCGACTACAGAAAACCACCTGGACGCCCTTGCCTGCCGACTCCACTCCGCGCTCCAACCTGACTTGACTGCCTCGCAACAACAACTCTTGCGCAACAACTCTTCTTTCTCTCTGCCCCAAAACTCTCTTCGCTTTTCTGCCCCTCAACTCTGCTTTTCTGCTCGGCGTTTTATAGGCCGGCAGGAGAACCCATATGCAAATTTCCGGATCAGGATGAGCTCGGGGTGGAGCCACGCTCGCCCATTGGACGGAGGAAAAGGGGCGTGAATCTCCCCTGATCCTATAATTTGCATATCTCGATTCCACACAGACGCGTCTGGAGGTGGGGCCAAGCCGCCCCGCACTTGCTGATTGGACGGATCAGAAGTGGGCGTGTACCATTCCTGATCCGAATTCTCTTCGGAAAGGCCGCATTTTGCACTCGCGGCTTGGCGCGTATCTTGTACGAGCCCAGGACAGCCCGACGCTCGGTGCTCACAGGTGGTGCGGGAATGGCGGTAGAAGGAGGGAGGTGAGGGTGGTGGGGGGTTTGTGGGGGGAGGTGGGGTGGTGGTTTGATGGTCATGGTGCATTTGGGAATGGCATGATGCGATGATGTGGGAGCGAGTTGTGAAGGTAAAGGTCGTGGCTGTTGGGGTTGTTGTTGTTGTGAATCTGCGTTGTGGTTGATGGTTGTTGTGTGATGGCGGTTGGTTCAAAATAAGGATAGAACAGAAAAACGGCTATCTCAAAGCGTCGCAGCCCGAATGAATCACATTTATTCCCTCTAAACAACGGGTTTGGGGCTAACTACACATGTACTTACAGAGATATCTCACCTATGGGACCTGAATAGTGGTTTGCGAATTTCCACTACCGTAACAATATCAAACCTTGAAAGGCACATACTCAGGTCCCCAGCAATATACCTGGCAAGTTTTGATTAGATCGGACCAGTGGTTGTCGAGAAACAGCGGTCACAGACACACAGACAGACACACACACACGCAGACACACACAGATTGCTGGAATTATAGATAGATTACCATCAGTTTTTAGATCCTCGTGGAGGATCTTAGTCTTACTCACATTGTTGTTCTTGTGGACTTTTTTGTTTCACAGCCTACAGTTTTCATCGAAACTTCCTGAAACTTGGCATATATATGTAAAAATACCCTGTGCAGACAGTAACCATCTCCTATTTTGAAAATTCCTCCGAGAAAAAAAGTTATCACGTCAAAATATCAACGGTAATGGAAATCGCCTAAAAAATTATCAAACTAGGCAAGCTTTTTGAATGCTGTTTGCGGGAATCGAACGGGGCATTAGCAGAGATGAATTACCGCACATATGATACCTCCCTATGACGTCATATCCATTTTTATGACGTCATTCTTATTTTTTGACATTTTTTGTTTCACAACCCAGAGTTTTCATCGGATCTTCGTGAAACTTGCCATGTATATGCAGAAATCCCACGCGCAGGCCTTAACCATCTCCGATTTTCAAATTCTTCCTAGAAAAAAAAGTTGACGTCATAATATCTCCGCTAATGGAAATCGCCTTTACCATTATCTCCGAAATGAGGCAAGCTGTTTTAATTTTGTTTGTGGGAATCGAACAGGGCATTAGCAGAGATGAATTACTGCAATTATGATACATCACTATGATGTCATATCAATTTTTTTATGACGTCATTCCTATTTTTTGTTTCACAACCCAGAGTTTTCATCGGATCTTTGTGAAACTTGCCATGCATATGCAGAAATCCCATGCGCAGGCAGTAACCATCTCCGATTTTGGAAATTCTTCCTAGAAAAAAAGTTGACGTCATAATATCACCGCTAATGGAAATCACCTATACCATTTTCTCCGAAACTAGGCAAGCTGTTTGAATTTTGTTTGCGGGAATCTAGCTGGGCATAAGCGCAGATAATTTATCGCAAACCTGATACATCAAAATGACGTCATAATCGTTTTTATGACGTCATCATTAAGAGGATGAGGATCTTAGCTCATTCGAGCTTGTTTCTCCACTTTTCCCTCCACCCACCTTCTATCCCTCTCAACTATACCCTCTGTTTTATGTCTTAAAATAAATAATACAACAACAAAAAAGCACCTTTTCCCTCACATTATACCCCATGTAACCACATCACTTCCTGTGCCAACTCTTTTTCCTCCTAATGCTGCTGATCTACCATCTTCTACTTTTGCAGACCCACATTCACTATACACCTTCATGATTTTTTTTTCTTCAACCTTTCCGTTACCTAATCTTACCTAATTAAAAAAAAAATCCTTATTCTTTTAACTTTTCAAGTTCCACCTCCCATAAGCATGTGATTTCTCTACCCCCTCTTCTTCTTCCTGCAAATTTCAATGAACTACCAGCTTCCTTCTGCGTTTGCTGATCCAAATTCACCAAACACTTACACGATTTTTCTTCAACCAAAGAAATTCTCCTATTTCTGCATCATATTCTTTTGGACTATATTTGCTGCTTTGGCCAGGACCATGGCATCCGAGTTGTTCCTATTGTCACAAACATATCTCAAATCTTCCCAGATGTATTTGTCATAAGCCAACAGCACTTCCCTTCTCTGAAGAGCGTCTTTCATATTGTGGACCAATTCCAACAGTTTTACTTTGAGCCTGGTTGAGTTCGGTTTTGATGATGATTCTAAATCGGAACTCATCTGTTTGAGTCTCATGTCATTCATTTTTGCGAAATCAGAGTTTAAACACGGAGGCTTGGATTTTTTCTGACTGCTCATTGATATATGCCACCAACTCTTCCAAGGCCACAGTCTCAGCAGATACTTCACTGGAAGAGTAAGAACCCCTCTTCACCTTGCTGTCAGCATTATGTGCTCAGTTGTATACATCAACCAGACAATTTCTATGAAACTGTGCATCGAGGGCATGCATATCTAACAATGCTAACTTTGCCATGAGTTTGGAATCATGGAGTTTTGTTTCACATTCCTTAACACGGGCATCAATGTTGTCTTTTATTGCTTTATGCGTGAGACCTCCTGGTTGATCATAATTTACTTTGGGAGACATGTCAAGGCTGTGTCTTGTTTTCTTTTGGGTGGGTTCATATAAATGTGTGCTTTGAGAGATGAGATTTTTTGCCTTTTTGAAATTTGGCTCTAGAAAATATTAGATAACAAGTTTTATGGTCAACAGCTTTGTGAGCATTGAGGGTATTACCAATGCCATTGCCATCATCTAACCTCCTGAGGCTGATTCCCATAGGGACTGGTCCACTCTTCTCAAATTCTTTCAAGTTATTTGCAGTTGACAAGTAGTCAGACATCTGAGTCCGAGCTTTCTCAAGACATAACAGGGGTTTGTCTTTTTAGTCTTTCCAGTGCAGAAAACAGTGCCAATTCTCATTATTACGCAGAAGGAGCTGACTGGTTACGTCCCTTGGATTTTACAAGTTGGCATAAATTTGACATTATGGAGACTATAGCAATGACCGCTACCAGTAATACCACCACCACTAAGCACTAATGTCCTTCGTCCTTTGCTTCCTTTCTTTGCTTGATAGTTACATGCATATCTGAAAAGAAATTCCAAATCAGTGTAGTAATGGATGGGATAATAATGCTCATCGCATACATTTCTTAATGTGGATTAAAGGTCACTTCTGACCCAGAATTTAACACCATATTCCGAAAACAAACAAAAAATAATAATTTCATGCATGGCAGAGGCCTTCATACTTGGTTCACAAGCAAGTACATTTGCACATTAATTTGCTGAAAACATCACAATCTTGTTCTTGATGCTAAGATATTTATGATTTTAAAATGTAACCCTCAACTTTCTGCAGATCAACATCAGCTGCAAAGCCCCCTTTTCAAAATTAAAGGGTGTCATCCTAGTAAAACATGATGTTATATTTAAAATATACAATCCAGAGTGATGCAGTATGGCTGCATGCAGTATAGAATGTTCCTAAAAAGAAATAAAGTTTGCAAAAATGGTTATTTTACCACATAAACGTGTGCTTTTGGTAAAATCAGTACATTTTGAGGAGGTTAAGGGTTCCAGGATTCAAAATCTTTTTTCATCAGGGCTTTGTAGTTAAAATGAAAAGGTATGACCTCACCTACAGCTCATTCAAATTTGGTGCTTTTATCATGAAGTGAACGATTTTTAGCTTGTGTACTCTACTACAAGTGAGTTGCGCCTTAAAACTCCTTAGATAATTGGGGGAGCTTAATTTTTAAGTTAAACCACTGATTCCAAACAGGTGAAGCCTATTACATTCATTTGGTAACCTTTCAAACAAATAAATTTGCTCCTGAACTGATTTAGGATTAATTAGGTAAAGGGTTTCAATACCTATACAACTTGTGGAGAAGCGGTCATTGGTGTAAAATTTCGCCTCGATCTGTTCAGCCATTTCAGAGAAGAAGATTTTTGAAGTTTTTTTTTGAAAAAACAATATGACTACCGAATCACGTGACCGATGACATCATCGAATTTCTTTTTGTGGACCATTTTATCCCAAGATGACCCTCAAACGTTTTTATACTGATTGGATGTAGCGTTCTACATATGCAATTATGATGTCATGAATAGGCACCTGTGACCTCATACAAACTAGCATAACCCACGCTCTGCGCGACATGTTGGGGTGGGTGTGTTTGAGAAAGGAACTGATGCAGAGTATCAGTAGTAATTTTACTTTAATGCAGTAAGTGGAGTACGATTTCACTGTTTCAGAACCATTTTATTTACTTTTTTTGTACCATGCACCTCATATGGTCTTTGAGATAATGTAAGCCGAATATCACGTTACTCGAGCACAGAACAAAGTCGAAGATAGCGCGACACGAAACCACAAACTCGGAAATAATATATAAGATGTCACGCTCATTCCCCATGAGGAGTACTTGCCATATGCCAAGTTTCAATTTTTTCCTTTGTACAGTTTCAGGGATACAAAGTTTCAGAGGTCCAAAGTTTTTCTGTTTTTTCAACATGGCGGCCACACTATGTGACCAATGACATCATAATTATCATTACAACAATCTACATGAATAGTCACACCAATGGTGAAAATTTTGTCTCAATCCACCAAGCATTTGTGGAGAAAAACACGAAAGTTCTGTGCTGATAGACAAAGAAACAAGAAGAAGACGTGCAGAGGATGATACTTGCAAAATCCAGAAAACAAATTTGACCTCAAAAATAATTGGTGATTGAATTAGTTGACCAACTATGGAACGCTTCTTCAAATTTCAAGTCAATCGGAAGAAAATTGACAATTTTAGAATCTTGGCCTATGTAGACCTTTTGGACTATGTGGACTTCCAAAATAATTGGTGGCTGAATTCAGCGACCTGAAATATAAATCCTCTTCAAATTTCAAGTCAATCGGATAAAAATTGAGGATTTTAGAAACACCGCCTTTGTTGTTGACCTTTGGCCTTTGTTGAGCTTTTGGTCCATGTTGACCTCAAAAATAATTATTTGGTTGAATTAATTGACCTGAAATATATAAATCCACTTCAGACATCAAGTCAATCAGATGAAAATTGAGGATTTTACAAATACCACCTTAGATGTTGACCTTTGGCCGATGTTGACCTTTTGACCTCAAAAACGATAGACTTCTTCCTTATGCCAAACTCTGCAATGTGGTGAAGTTTCGTGCAGATCAGTTGAAAATTGTGACCTGTAGGTGACAGACAGACAGACAGACACAGAATATCAAGATCAACTAACCAATATACGTACTTGAAAAATCTTCGCTTTTGCAAGTAACAAACAGACCCAAATGCACCCTCTCCTTCGGTGAGGCCTAAGTCACATTTGCTCTACGGCGAGGATACGGCGGCCGTACGCCTTCTGGATTGACAGAAACGTGCAGCGGCCGCAGAGTTTCTGCGGTGGCCTCAGGGTGGCCCTACGCCGTTTGGCTATCTTTTATAGGCCTTAGAGGTCGCCGTAGAATTATAACGCGGAGTTATTACTTTTTTCATTTCTACGTTCGCCGTAGCAATTCGACAAGCCGAAAAAAAAAACTGGTAAATAAATAAATAAATAAAAATGAACCCACTCGTTACCATCCGTATGGCCGCACATTCGCCTTAGGGCCCCCCTGCGGTCGCCTTGCGGGCACCTTGAGGCTACCTTGCATCTGCCTTGAAAATTCTATGGCCACCACAGGGCCCCCTTCAGGTCACCGTACAACATCAAATCAAAGACCGTATGGCAACCCCACATTTTCGGTCTCTGCAATTTCTAAATACCCCGTGCGGCTCCCCAAAAAATAAAAACATATGTGACTGCTACATTGTGTGAGCGTGGAAATACTGCGGCCGCCGTATAATTGCAAGTGGCCATAGATTTTGGAGACCCCACGGCCGCCGTGGCAAATGTGACTTAGGCCTGAAGGTAATAATTTGGAAAAGCATATCATTCTTAAAGAGCAGGTTGCGGGTCACCAAACATGTTCTGAAAATTTATCAATATGATTATATGTGCATTAAATAGTTCAATGCAAACTATTGTGGTTGCCTAATTATTGGGAAGATTAATGAAATTTAACTCCGAAGTTGTTATTTCTCGAGGCTGTTGAAAAAAAAACAGCCACGTGCCCATGTATGGATGGTGGCGTCACATTCTCCAAAACAATGCGGACGCTCACTCGCTCATTGAAGAAGTGTCCAGTTCAGCAGGCCGTTCTTTCACTTTTTTTTGAGCTTGCAACTGTCTATAATATCCTTTTATATTTTGAATTATTGTAGAGCAAAGTTATTTGGATATTTGTACATCATGCCTCGTATGTGTGTCGTCATGTTTTGCGAAAATGGCTGGAAAACGGGTAATCGCTCCCACCGATTCCCAAAGAAATCAAACATTCGCCAGCAGTGGATAAGATTTGTACAAACAAAACAGGCAAATTTTCCCCCAAAGAAAACGGGTAAAGAGGACCCTTTGGATAGACTTGTCATTTGTGGTGACCATTTCACAGCCGAGGATAATAAAGGCAACGCAATGAGTGAGCTCGGTTTCAAAACAACTGCTCAAGTGAGACTGAAGCGTGACGCTGTGCCCACCATTCAGCCTTCTCCTCCTCAGCTGGCTCCTGCTTCATCTTCTCACACTGTGTCACCTCTCAAGCGAAGAAACTCTCCTCAGCATACTGACAAGGTGGCTGGGAAGAAGCGACCATGTGCTGTGGATAAGCTCACATGTGCCAGGGTGAGTGCTGACAAATAGACAGTCTGATATGTTGCAAATTATATTTCAATTCAATTCCGATGGCACTGATATGTGTAATAGTTTGCACATGTTTCTTGAGCAGTTGGTGAGAGATTAATGTGGACCAGTGAGTGGTGTGGGTAAAGAGAGCCTTGTTGAGGACACAGAGGAGAACGCTCCTCACACACCCGACACAGGCCACTGTGCTGTGAGCACTCAGTGCTCCATCATAGTATAAATTCCCATCATCCTCCGACTCGTCCTCGGCAATATCGGAATGAAAACACTCAATTTCATCACCGCTGAAATCACTCTCTGATTCACATCTCGCCATTGTTCACATGCCGTTTCCGAATGTTCATGAAGTTTTCGAAGAACGTGACGTCATAGCATCTTTGGTAACTTCCGGACTGTTTTTCGATCACTGACAAAAGTTTTGACATAAAAGTTAATTTTAGCATATTTTGAGTTTCAAATGTAAGAAAATATATGCACAACGATTTTTAATGTGATTACAACCTTCGAATCACGCGGAGTCATCAGCGACCCAAAACCTGCTCTTTAAAGAAAGTTGGAGTAAATCCTTTCAAAAGAACCAAGCTAAGTTTTTCAATGACTATTCACTGTAATCTAATTGTCCAAGAGGGTCCAGAACTTTCAGACATTTGAAAACTTTGAAAGATAATTTGACACATATAGGATATAAATATTAATTTGAAATCCTTATGATTGCACGGATAGTGAGCAAAAATTCAACAAGACACAGCTTCCTCCCCAATATTAGTTTTATCGCATTATTAATGAGAGCCATCTAACGATTTCAAATATGGCAATAAGTGATTTTCAAAATGAAGTACGAATGCTAAATGAGGCCGTGTGTGTGTGTGTGTGTGTGTGTGTGTGTGTGTGTGTGTGTGTGTGTGTGTGTGTGTGTGTGTGTGTGTGTGTGTGTGTGTGTGTGTGTGTGTGTGTGTGTGTGTGTGTGTGTGTGTGTGTGTGTGTGTGTGTGTGTGTGTGTGTGTGTGTTCAGAGTGACTCACCTCTCACCGCCAGGCACTTTTAACCTGCCGTTGCTCATGCAAAATCTGTGATTCAAATCATCTTTTCAACATATTTTCAGCATTTAGAATTTACATAAAGGAATGACAATTTCAGGTTGGTTAACTATAATTGTTCTGTTCCCGAATGCAAATCGGACACACAGATATAGGAAATACGAGAAATATCTGTGGATGGGAGGAGTCGGATTTGTACCATTTCCTGTTAATACAATTAGCTACACACACACACACACACACACACACACACACACACACACACACACACACACACACACGAACAGATGCTTCTCCTTTCACCAATAGATCCAAAAATCTCGTATAATTTGCCTTGTGGAGACCCGGAACCAAGCAAAAGATATATATTGATAACGGCACTCACAGTCCAGACAACTCCCAATATCACCCCCTCCCCCAACCACTCCCCCTCCCTAACATGACTAATAGTAAATATTATCATTATAAACTTACTTTGTGCATGGACAAGCCCCAGATATAACTTTCCCATCGGCATTAAGAAGCACGAAGGTTTGGGTAAAACTCGCCCATCTACTAACCATCAGGTTTTTCACAGGCCCATATCATGAGTTTTTGCAGTATGGGTTACAAGACATCAACTTTTTGGACGAGTTGATCAGAAAGTTATCCAAACCTTTCGTTGTGCATAAGCATACCCCTTTCTAATAGGTATGTTTCCAAGTATTTTCAGCTTCTTTAAAAGCTTTGTGAGCTGTTTCAAGCTCCAATCCTTATCTGGCATATATGATGTATGTCCAGGCCACCCCAATAGACCTTTTTACTAGGGGGTTCTGCACATGGGCACTGAGCAATCTGGGCTGGAATATGTCACCTCGAAAGTCGCGTATTCTCTGTGGGTGAGTGGGTGTATGTGTGTACGTCTGAAAATCATAGAAAAAACACACCCCTGGACCAATCTCCATCAAATTTAGCAAACATGCTGGGGGTACCCTCCGTCAAGTCAGCAGACACAAAAAAATCCCATCTCCCTGACCCATAAGGGTGGAAAGCCGACTTGATTTTTCACCTGTACACGTCACAATGCAAGTTGTTGACTGACCCCTGCTGGAGACGGGGAGGATTGCAAACGTGACACAAAATATATTTGCCTGACCTCCCCCAAGATCACACAACCCCTTCCAGGCTACTCCTGGTTTCTAGTATCTCAAACGATGAATATTAACATGCACAAAAAGCATGGAAAGACTGACATAAGAGATCTCAGTGAATGTAATAACATTTGTCGACTTAAACCTTGGCATATGTCATAAAATCCACATGGGATATATGGGCTGATGATGACATCATCGGCAAAGTGGTATTCTAGCCATAATTAGTTGAATCTAAATCCTTATCCGAAAATCTGAAACTTCATATATCTTATTGATGACTTGATGTGAGAGAATAATTTAGCTTATGATGTTTTTGGTCACGTCGTCTGGTGGCCATATTGGATTGAAAATAAGAACTTAAAAAATCTTCTTCTCCAGAACCGATTAACTGATCGATGCGAAACTTCAGACGTATGATTTACTTGCTATGGGGAATATAGTGTGAATATTTTTTTCATTTTCATCTTCATTGATGCAATTTAGCCTTGATGTGCATAGAAGTGGTCGTTCAATATCTTAATAATCAATGTATAAAGCTACAGATAATGGCAATGTTTGTGACATAATAAGGTATATGGGCCATAATAGTAGCGTGTTCAGTTGACGATGGTATTTTATTTCAGAATGAGCACGTGAGGCAAGACTGTGTTCTATCAAGTGCTGTTCTAATTCAACAAAGCACGGAGTTCAACTCCTGTATGTCTTACATTTTATGGAGATTTTATCTTGTCAATATTATTGCACAACATGCACATCGCAAAGAGGGCTGACATGATAACCTCGAGTACACTGTTGAGGTATGCACACTTATTTTTCATTTTTTTTTGTATACCAAGTCGAGGCTCATGTAAGAGCTAATACACAAAAATGTATAACAAGGCAGGACACAAGAGGAGCGGGCGATGAAAGCGCAAAATAATTGGTAACAAAGACAATAGGATATCTGTGGAAGGGAGAGGGATTGGGTGGGGTACATGGGGTAAACAAGATGGAACTACAGGGACTTTCATGAAGGAAAACAGGGAATTTGAAGGAGGTGGGCTTGGGGTGGATTAACAGGGTAAGTAAAGATCAAGATTTTAAATTGGGGAAAACATGGGATGGTGGTGAATAGCTGTTTTGAAGGCCTGCATGGAGGATTGGGATTGAAGGGAATGTAGGAGTTCATTCAAAAGGCGGAAAAAGAGGAATGAAAGAGTGAAGGTGAGCAGTGATTCTTGATTTTGGCAGTTTCACCAGAAGGGGTTTTTTTTTGGCAGACCTTGAGTGCCTGAGGAAAGAGAGGTGGTCAGATCACAGACAGAGCAAGGGGGGGGCAAAGCCGGAGAGGAGACGGTAGAAGACAGAAAGATTATGAAGATATTTAACGACCACTTTCCTGTGAGTTGTCCAGCGTAAGTTTGAATCTTCGCCCATCTATAAACTCGCATCCTGGTGTTTTACAGCCAGGATGAGGCATCAATGTATGTCCTGTCCCTCAGAAGGATGTTAAAATGGATGTCCTATCTGTCAGCATTATTTTGTGGATGTTTAAGATCCCAGGGTGTCCTTCGTGAAGAGTAGGCAAGCTATCACTAACATCCCAGCCAAATTTCAAATGCCTGCACACTCAATCAAGTATCCTGCATCAGTGGTGACTCGTCCAGGATTGTAAGGCTTGTCAAGAAACTGCTTTGGCAGAACCGACGCTCTATATAGAGCATGGTGCATGATGATGATGGTGATAATGATGATGATGATCGACAAGGACCTTCCACTTAACGCCTGTTAATCTACAACCAAGAACAAAATGGCTTTCGTGTTATCAAAAATAAATATTCAGCAATGAAAATGTCTGGAGTATAGAAATGCTACTGCCAACATTTATGAATAAATCAAAGTAGTCTCACATATTGAAGGTCACAACCACTCACGGAGCACGCTCAGATGACCATGCCCAAAAGGGAGGCCACCACTCCCCGAGTTGTGGAACTGATTGTTGCCTGGATTCCAAGTGATTGGAATAAACAGATCAATTAACCAAATACCACTTCATTCACAACAAAAGATTACTCTAAACCTATCCATACCAAAAAACGTACACAAAAACAACAGTTCATAAAATACATCGGCACAATGTCTGAATTCTGAAACCAGCGCCACAAGCAGAGAATGCTTTGAGATGATGTATCACGAAGTGATCGACCTGACAGTGTCACACATAGTGGAGACACAGTACTTGCAACTAATTTGTAAATCAGAGGATAAAGAAGTACAACAGAAGAAGATGTTTTACCATCATTTGTCGTGCAATGGTGCTGAAAAACGGTTCTTTGTTTCACATAATGTAGAAAGGGTACCGGGATTGGTCGACAATATCAGCCTTGCTTTTGGGAATCACTCCCTCCTCACCACGGAGATCACCAGCACCATGAATGCCTGACAGCACCGAAAGTCATGCAGGAACAGCATGCCCCAAAGTGGTGAATATCCCTCATTGAGGCTGTGGCTCCAATGAATGCTAACCACAAAGCAGCCACGTATCAAAGGACTATCTCCTGAATTGATCAAAGCAATCCCAGTGAAGCAACCGCACCAATGTGTCTTCCTGATCTGCTTCTTCCGTCTCTCATCATTGTCATGATGTATACCTGGACCTCTGTCGCTCTTGCTTTGCTTTCCCTTGCACACACTTAGGTCATGTATTCCCTTGCACACACTTAGGACACTTAGGTAGAGCAGCTTAGTCTAGCTCTAGCCTCCAAAGAGGAAAGCCTATAGTTAACTCCAGGCCTCCAAAAGCCAACCTTCTTCAGGAAAGCCCAGGCAGATCTCTCCCATTGTCTGTTTTCACTGATTTTATTATCAACCTAAATCACCTTTCATGATTCTTTACCTCACCAGTGTTATAAATGCTCAAGGATTCTAGGAGAACAATATCCGTCCACTACTAAATTCGAAGTCCGATAACACCAATAATTACACCATGAACCATGAGAATTTTTCAAAGCCATGCATCACAACAAAATTGAGAAATTCTTGTCACTATGTTTTACATCCAATGAATGTGAAATTTTACTTTTCATTAGGTTTTTGGAAAATGAAGATTCATTCACAGGGTAATACAATTCAAAGGGCGGAGGAGCTCCTTGTGAGCCAACGGCCATCCATATCTAGTGCCCAACTGTGTCTGCGGTCGTCCTCCTGCAGTTGGGTTACTTTTTTATTAGGAGGTTAGTGGCAGGATTTGCACTCTGGCCACCGTAAAACTCTTCATTCCGCAAAACACACAAACGCAAAAAAATCTGAAAACCCACTCCGTGGGAGTACCTCCTGCGCAGTTTCCCTTCGCAGGGCAGCTCACCGGATGATGGAATTGAGGCAAAGCCTTCGGGACCCCCAATCTTTGATGATAGGAGGGAAACGACGGGGTAACATCCCTGGATCAGGTTGTGGGGAGCTGTTCAGGGAGCTGGGTCAGGTTGTGGGAGAGTGTGTCAGAGTGGTGCTGAGGTGTCGTCCACCAGACGGCGGTCTCCTTGGGTTAACCTGAGGTGGTCCCTTCGGGTGGGTGCCTGGAATGTCCTATCCCTAAGAGAGGATGATCACCTGTCTCTGTTATCATCTGAGCTCAAGCGTTTGGACATCGAGATTGCAGCTCTCTCTGAGGTTCAGAGACCAGATTGCGGTGAGATAATGGTGGGTGGTTACACCTACTATTGGTCTGCTCACTGTGATGGTTCCCATACCCAAGGAGTTGCTGTTGCTGTGTCGAATAAGCTGACCCCAATGATAATTGAGGTAACACCAGTCAACAAGCGTATTATGAGATTAAGGATTCGTCACTCCTTAGGTGTCATTTCCCTGGTCTCTGTTTATGCTCCGACTGAGGCGAGTGATCTCACCGTGAAGGATGCATTCTACGCCGCACTCGAGTCTGTGGTTGATCAGTGCCCCAAACGAGATATACTTCTAATCTTGGGGGATTTCAATGCATCGACTGGAACTGATAGGGATGGTTATGAGGTGTGTGTTGGTCCCCATGAGTCAGGAACTATGAACCAGAATAGCACTAAGTTCCTTGACTTTGCAAGAAGTCATGGACTTCGGGTGGCCAGTTCATGGTTTCAGCGCCCACAAGCTCATCGCTGGACTTGGTATTCCAACGCTGGCAATGTGGCAAAGGAGATTGACCATGTCCTCATTGACGGTCGTTGGAGGATGATCCAGAACTGCAGGGTCTACCGGAGTGCTCAGTTCCTCAATACTGACAACAGGCTTGTTGTAGCAACTCTAAAGCTGCATCTTAAATCCTGGAGAATGGTACCATCCCAGCCTAGGCTGGATGTTGGCAAGCTCAGGGATGAGAGAGTTGTCTTGTCTTGGAATCCGGTGTCCGGTGGAGGTGTTGGAACTCACCACAGGGCAAAGAAGAATTTTGTCTCTCAAGGGACACTGGATACCATTCACCAGAGACACAGAGCCAGGCTGAATGGCAGAGCTGAGCTGTTCAGGGAGCTGAGGCGTAAAACTGTACGTGCACTGAGGGTGGACAAGGAGGCCTATGTGCGAGGAATCTGTGAGGGGGTAGAGCATCACCTGTGGACAGGTGATTCTCGTCCCGCTTACAGGGGAATTCGCGCATTGCGTTAATCCAAGCCCATCCCTCGGAGCACTGCAGTTAGAGCAGAGAGTGGTAGGCTCTTGACAGAGGAGTCTGAAGTGAAGGCCCGCTGGGCCGGTTACTTTGAGCGGTTGTACCAGGCTGATCCCCCAACTGTCGAGTTGGACGTCAAGGGTGTTACAATCCCTGTTGCTGACCCTCGAATCAACTGTGGTCCACCTTCGCTTGTGGAAACACGGGCCACGGTGAACCATTTGAAACGGGGCAAAGCTCCAGGGATCTGTGGCATCCATGCTGAACTTCTCAAGGCTGGTGGAAATGCTGCACTCGTGTCGTTGCATGCAGTTTTGTGCTCTGCCTGGAACACAGGCATCATCCCAACTGATTTGAAGAGGGGCCTTGTTGTTCCTCTCTGGAAAAGGAAGGGTGATCGCCAAGACTGCAACAACTACCGAGGGGTGACGCTGCTCTCAGTGCCGAGCAATGTCTTTGCTCGGATAATTCTTGATAGGGTTCGCCACCATCTGCTTGAGCAACAGCGTCCAGAGCAGTCAGGCTTTACACCAAAGAGGTCAATGATTGACCGTATCCTTGCTCTTCGTGTCCTCACCGAATGCAGATGAGAGTTTCGGCAGGGGCTGCTTGCAGCCTATGTTGATCTCTGTAAAGCGTTCGATTCAGTGAATAGGGATGTCCTCTGGAGGATTCTTGGTCTTCGTGGGGTGCCACCAAAACTGATTGATCTGATGTCTGAACTCTACTCTGGTACTGAGAGTGCTGTGAAGTGTGGTGGTACCATCTCTGACTTATTTCCAGTTGTTACTGGAGTTCGTCAGGGATGTGTACTGGCCCCCACACTTTTCAGCATTGTATGGACTGGATTCTAGGGAGGATGTCAGAGAGATCAAGCTGCGGTGCATCGTTTGGGAATGTCAAGATCTCGGACCTTGATTTTGCAGATGATGCAGTCATCTTTGCGGAGACTTTAGATATCCTTTTGGGGGTCCTCGAGGTGCTGAATGAGGAGTCGGAGCCGCTGGGATTACGGGTTTCTTAGATCAAAACTAAGATCCAGGCTTTTCGGTGACATCTTGGATGCTGCTGTCCTGTCTGTGTCTGTTTGTGGTGAGGATGTTGAGGGCATGGAGAGATTCACTTACCTTCGCAGTGATATTCATGTCTCTGCTGGCTGTGAGTCAGAGGTCAATAAACGTCTGGGTCGGGCCTGGGGAGTCATGGATTCACTGGATCATGGGGTTTGGCGCTGCCGGTACCTTGCGGGAGGAGGAAAGTCCGAGTCTTCAGGTCCTTGGTACTTCCAGTCTTGCTCTATGGATGCGAGACTTGGACTCTGACCAAGGATCTGACACGGAGACTGAATTCCTTTGGTACCAGGTCTCTTCAGAGAATCCTTGGCTATCGCTGGTCAGATTTTGTGTCCAACGAGCGGTTGCTGAGAGAGACTCGGATGAGATTTGTTACCTGCATAGTCCGTGAGCGTCAGTTGTGGCTGTATGGACATGTGGCTCATTTTCCTGACGCTGATGCTGCTCACCAGATTCTCTCAGCGAGGGAGTCTCATGAGTGGAGGAGGCTAGTGGGCCGACCACATGCCTTATGGTTGCAGCAGGTTGACCATCATCTCAAGGAGATGGGGATGGGCCTGGCATCTGCCTGGGGGATGGCCAGACGGATGCCCCTGGAGTACTGGCGGAAAGTGGATGCAGCGACACGCTGTTCTGGCACATGCTCTCATACCTGACCTGACCTGACAATTCAAACTGCCAGTGCACTTACTTCTGCCAGGCTGAACAGGCGACGTCCCTCTGATAGGCCGGATCTGCGCCAGCACCTTAACCAAAATCTAATTGGCTTGTTCTTGTTACCGACGCAGCTCATCCACCAAGTCTTGTCATAACCCATCCACAAGTTTGAAATACTGTTCTAATATATGGTTTTTGGCCCGATCTCTCAATTGTGAAGAATTCTCGGATCCAGATCCGGATCTTCACCAAAATCAAACCAATTCGTCCTTATCACACACCTAACCTGTCGACCAGGTTTTGTCAGAATTCGTCCATAACTTTTTGAGATATCCTGCTCACAAATAGACAAATAGGGGTGAATACGTAACCTCCATCCACCTTCGGTGGCAATGGTGGCAGTGGTGGCTAAGTTGATGATGCGCCATCACAATTCCCCACGTTTCTCACCGAAAGAAAAGTTAAAAGATGACAAACAGTTTCACCAGGAATGACGCAATATCAAATTTTGAATTAAAAAAATCTTTTGTTTTGACCCCTGTGACCCGAAATCCCCACCTTCTGGGGCATGAACTGGAAGTCAAATCCAAAAAATTGTTACTTAGTTCATACGATCCCCAATGTTGATTTCATACACAAAGCTTTGTTTCGAAATATGCCTGTCATTGCATTTTTTTTTTTCGTATTTGACATTTTTACCCTACCCCAGGGCCCCAGGGAGCTGGGGCAAAATATGATAAAGCTCTCACACCTTTTGCCATGTCAAATCCCACTCGGCCATTAAATTAATACCAGGTGGGGTTGACAGGCTGTCATCCTTCCGTAGTCAGCAAAATGAGTACCAGCTTGCTGGGATGATTGAGCCATTCGAGTATCCTACGTCGGAGTGGCGACCCGTCCAGGATTGTGCCCAATAGCCCAGGAGACTGCTTCGGCAGCACCGACACTGTACAGAGTATGGTCACAATGGATGGATGGTGATCATAACGACCAATCCGGTGAATTTCTGCCCAACCATTTAAGAGGAGATAGCATGGTGGATGGACAGACAGATGGAGCCAATTACAATATCCCCACCCTTTTATTTATTTATTTTAAAGCGTGGGGATAATGATCACACTGGTAAAATATGTATATTGATTTCAAAATAGGTAAGAAAAAGGAAGCAAAGAGCTCTTTCTGCAAGTTGATGAACAATTTAGTATTTGGAAAGATCCTGGAGAAATCTAAGAATAGGGGTTGATTAAACGTAATGTTGAATGTAAGCGTAATGTCGAATCACAACTAATTAATTAATTGATTAATTAGTCCAACAAGAGCCAAACTTTATTTTCAGAAAACTTCATAAGAATTCCTACAAATAAAGGAAAGATAAAATTTACAAAGTCAGTCTACCTGAGTTAACAATCATTTATTTAACACAACGATGTATGATAAAATCGGTTAATAACCTAAAGAAGTCGCAATGATAAGAGATTCAAATCAAACACTGGAAATCAATGTTTGCTTGGAATGAGACATCGCGCCGATCACCAAATCGGCTTCAGCTGGCAAATGCCTGGTTTAAAATAGCCGTTATTTGTGTGTACTATGTCAGGGGGAAGATTGTTGGTGAATGACCAATGACGAATGATGTTGAGAGGCATGTAACCATTGCTGCTCATTGGATTTGGTGATCGGCGTAACAACGCATTCCGAGCAAACATTGATTTCCAGTACTGTATTTGATTTGAATCTCTTATCATAACGTCCTCCTGGATGAATCATAATTGTCATCTCAAGAAATAGTACAATGAATGACAAATGCACAATGTGCATGAATAGAGATAGTGTTGCGGATATCAAAACCAAGAACATTTGCAAAGAGGTAGAGTAAGATAAAGACAAGTATGAGACTTTGGATTATCAGAGAGAACACCATTTGCATCATCAAATTATGAATATGGGATTTGTAAGTGAATTGAATATTTCAAATTTTATCAATACACTTTTACTCTGATTAAATTTTATAATCTTTAATTAAAATTCGAATGGAAATGTCATGCCCGAAAGATTTGCTCTCGGGTCAAAGATATACTTCATAGTAGACTTATTATCGCAGAAGAAAGGAAAGAAAGCAAATGTTTAGCTTCAATTTCTCCATTTAAAAAAAAACTATGCAATGTGGAAGAGAATGCTGTCAAACATTGAAGAAAAAAATCATTTACAGAAGAGCCATTTGCGTTTGCATCAGCCTTATTGAATTCCATTTTGCACACCAGAATCTGTAAGCTTCATTTATGAGGTTCTTAGTAGTCCTATCTCTTGCCAGGGGTGTAACGTACCCCCCCACCCCCCAGAACTTAGTGAGACTAACTTTTTTAGGAGCTCTAAAGTGTCCCAAAAAACGTTTTTGATTGTTAACATTGAAACAAATTGAGAACTTTCACTGTTTTGGCTCCTTTTCAAAATGGCTGCCAGAGACCTTGTGTTACCACCATGGAGCTGCAACATAAGTGTGGTTCCAAAATACACCAGCTTTTAATGTTTAAAACGATATAATTGCAAAGTCAAAATAAAAACAAAGACAAACATGGTTTTACATCTTTCTTATTATTAGTAAGACACATCTTTATGGCAAGGAATTACCGAAGAAGGGAACTATATCAGTTGCAAGATCTCTGATTCCAAGGAATCTGTGTGCTGTTGACAAGACAATGGAAGAGACATTCATGAAGTTTGCAAAATCAGAGGTGGTGCTGGTGGGGCAGGGCAATCTGATATCTTACAGAACTACGGCACTTACCAGCGATGGATACGTACTGCATCGGGACGTTCTAAGTTATATGAAGCTACCTTAGAGATGGCTTGGATTATAGGTGATGATGATAACGGGAGGCACAGAGAGCGAGATGAGGCTGAAATTCGTCGTACCGAAGAAGCTATCCAGTGAACAATGAACGCTATCAAAGGATGAATGAACCCATTCCACCTGACAGACAAGGACAAGCTCTACAATATTTATTCTGGTATGTTCATTTCTCCTGAAGTTGAGAAAGACGTTCTGAGAGTGGATGAGGCTGAAATTCGTCGTACCGAAGAAGCTATCCAGTGAATAATGAACGCTATCAAAGGATGAATGAACCCATTCCACCTGACAGACAAGGACAAGCTCTACAATATTTATTCTGGTATGTTCATTTCTCCTGAAGTTGAGAAAGACGTTCTGAGAGTGGATGAGGCTGGAAAAGGTACAAAGGTGGCTTTCATTCATGAACTAATTGACAAGCCTGATAGCATTGAGCATAAAGATTTATTTGACAAGATTCCAAAGATGAAGCTGCAAAGAATGAAAAAAACAAAACAAATAAGTATGTTAAACTGACATAATGCAAGGGAACGCTATCAAGTACCAGGAAGAAAGTGATGTAGCCTTTGCGGTGTTGAAGTCTCAATTACTGGATCAACCAATCTCCCTTGAAGAGCTCATGCCTGACTCAGTCACCATGATCCCTCATGCCCTCGGTACATCAGATGGCTTCTTATTCAGAACAAATAGAGCAACTCTTGTACACTACCTCTCGGATGATGAAACTTTCACTTGGTTACCAAACAACCCCGAGATGCTCTTCATCAAAGATAGCAATGCTCTTACATGTACTGGCGGTTGTTCCTCTGACGTTCAAGTACGTTGTGCTGAAATTGCTGGATAAAATCAGCAACAAACGCCGTGTGATTTTCTCAACAGATATGTATCTAAAAACAGTCTTATGAGTCATGAAAGGCTTCATTGTTGCTGCAATGAGAAATTACTTCTGGAAGGCACTCAAAGTCAGCGGACTTCAAAGTCTTCCTGCAGAATGATGAGAATAAAGCTTAGTTTTTTTCGACTGCTGGTGCAAATCTGGAATTGCTTAGAAGTTACTAGTGACCAAGTCAAATCTCTCAGCAATCTATTGCACTCATTGTTGATGGCAAGGCATTCAAATAACGACTGTCAAGCATACAGGACAGATGGAGGAGACAGCATTCAAATAATCTCTTGAAGAGACTGACTGCAGAACAGTCATCTGCCTATTTGATGTCAAATGCAACGGGTTTCAATTTTGCTGTGGTTGAAGTCCTGAGAGTGACCTCTTCTTTATCACTGTACACTATGCTAAAAGGTTGGAGCCTCTGATTGTGCTGCTTGATACAGGTGTTGGTGAGCACATGTGTGTAATCAACATTACAGAGCTGGCTAAGGATCTCGGTCCTGTGTACTGCAAAGTCCTCCTCGGGATCTTCAGTGCCGATAGAAAGTCTACACTCACTTTCCCAATTGTCACCTTTTGTTGCCTTTTAGCCTGGAATTACATTGCATTAAATTCGACTTTTTCCACCTTTATTTACACATCGTAACCAACACCTTCCAAGTGAAAAACAAATTTCAGAAAATTAATTAAAAATACAAAACTAGAATATCTTGGTTGAATAAGTGTCCACGCCACCGAGTTAATACTTGGTGGAAGCACTTTTGACAGCAATTACAACTGTGATTCTGTTGGGATAGGTCTCTCCCAACTTTGCACACCTTGATTGGGGTAAACTTCCATCCCAATTTCAGCTTTCTTGCAGAGGGCAGCAGTTTTTCCTTTTGGATTTTTCTGTATTTTGCTCCATCCATTTTCCCTTCTATCCTGACAAGTGCCCCAGTCCCTGCTGATGAGAAACATCCCCCAAACATGATGCTGCCATCACCACGCTCCACAGTTGGGATGGTGTTCTTTTGGTGATGTGCTGTGTTGGGTTTGCGCTAAAAGTAACGTTTTTGCATTGAAGCCAAAAAGTTCCATCTTGGTTTCATCAGACCACAAACCTTTTTTACACATGACTTCAGAATCTTAGGAGTGGATTATTTGTATACCTCAAATCTGACTCAAAGTGGGCTTTTTTGAGTAATGTCTTCCTTCTTGCTACCCAGTACAGGCCAGACTTTGGGAGTGCTTGGAATATTGTCACATGCACACAGTGCCCAGTCTTTGTCATAAAGGCCTGTAGCTCTTTCAAATTTGCCAGTTGCCTCTTGGAGGCCTCTTTGATCAGTCTCCACCTTGCTTGGTCATCCAGTTTGGAGGGATGGCCAGATCTAGGCAGGGTTTTGGTGGTACCATATGCCTTCCACTTCTTAATAATTGTCTTGAGTGTGCTGAAAGGGATATTAAAGGCTTTTGAAATATTTTATACCCATCCCCTCATCTGTGCCTTTCCACAACTTTATCCTGGTGGTCTTTTAAAGCTCCTTGGTGCTTATGGTTGACTCTTTGCTGTGAAATGCACTACCCAGCAGAAGAAACTTTCAGGAACAGCTGATTTTATTCTGAAATAATCATAATCACTATACATAATTTAACAGAGGTAGAGGCCAATTAACTTGGTGTGTGATTTTGAAGGTGATGAGTTACAGCTGTGCTAATTTACAATTGCTATTAAAAGGGGGTGGACACATCCAACCGAGATATTCTAGTTTTGTATTTTTAAAAAAATAAATAAATAATTATTTTTAAAATTTTAAAATTTACGATGTGAAAATAATGGTAGAAAAGGCTGATTTGATGCAATTTAATTCCAGGCTATAAGGCAACTGAAGGTGAAAATTTTGAAAGGGGGTGTAGACTTTCTATAAACATTGAATCGTGTATCCTGGAGAAGATTGCAATAGTGCATGCTTTATAGAGGGAAGGGGAAAGTGAATCCAGTGAGGAAATTGTAAAAGAAGCCGCGATATCAAGAAGTCTTCATGTTGCTGGGTGGGACGTGGACTGTTGACAAGACATTGGTGGATGAACTGGAGGCCATCACATGGGTCATGTATGGATACGCAAGGTGAGAACAAAGGTTATATATTGTAAATGCAGCTTTAATGAATGTGCATTGCATTACAAAAGTTAAATACAGTAGCTCCAATTAATCACATAAATGGAATTTTAACTGCTTATTTGCTTAAAACGTTTAATTACCAATACCTGTTGCCTGGAAAAGGGGAAAAGAGAATAAAATGGGAATTTCCTCCATATGGTTTTTGCAGTCTTGCAATACTTAGCAAGTGTGAAACTTGTGATACAACTTCTTCTTACTTTTCATGTGCAGCCTGTGGCTGCTGGTTGCATCATTAGTTGAGAGCACAGCTATGCCACTGATGCAATGCCCATATTACCAGTACACTGGTGCTCATTTTGTCAACCTCAGAAGGATGACAGGCTGAATGAACCCCACCTCGTGTTAATTCAACAGCCAACAGGGGCTCAAACTCAGGACCGTAAAATCCCCAGGCCAGTCACCATAACTGCTAAGTCAACACCAGGCTTGTGATATAATGGAGGGTTCTGAACCTTCAATCGTTATACCCTCTCGCACCACCACCAGGAGCGAGCTACATGGTACACATTTAGGAAGAGAATTTGCATCACCGCCACCTTAAGCACTCAAGCAAGCACTCCAACGGAATGGTTGATATGGAACGGCTGGCTCGACAAGCGATAACAAGCTGATTGGTAATGGGACACACTCCAGGTGGGGGTGGGGGTGGGGAGGGGGGCAATGAAGTCACTACAACCTTTGCCTTTGCCTTATTATCTGTAGTCCCCTTTGCAAGTTTAGTTGGTTGAGATTGCATAAGCAACGACCAAATTCATCGACATCAGACAGATGGATGCCAGATTGTGTATATTGTGACGACAGATTGACAAAGCTCACTGGGTCCCCACTGGGCTACTATTGAGTTTTGCATGGAGCCCCCAAATGATTAATGCTGCCTCTGAGCATGAGTCAATGATATTTCCCATTGAGAGTGGAATTGGGCAAGAAAGGATATTGGTTCAGGTGGCATGGCTTTTGTAAGAAGTCAATTAAGATCCCCCTTTGATAATGAAAGGTTGTGCTTAGCACTTCTGCGGGGGGGGGGGGGGGCTTTTAAACCAAAGGTCAGCTGCAGCAGTAAAACAGCAGGATGGGGTGTGGTATAGCAAATACAAGGATGGTGACATCAATACATACACAGCCACGGTAAAATCCTTCCTTAATTATAGAATGATTTAAAAAAAAAAGTATGCTATATCAGGATCATGCGAAGTGTGCATTATAGCTGTTCTGCAGTGCCATCGCATGGGGTGACCTAGAAAGGTGGGGTAATTTGGAACGATTGTAATGACTTTTCCTTGCAGGTCTGAATGAAAACCATTACATATATCATATGCAGTGGATACCCACCTGTATTGGTTTTCTATTAACACCTGCGAAGACAAAAATCAGAGAATCAATACAACAAAGGACACAAGTGCTGAAAGTCACCTCACCGTTGAAAGTCACCTCATTTTATGCTATAAGCTTGTACTATCTTATTCAGCTCAATGGATGGCAATGATCATTTACTAGAACATAATTAGCAGCTGCAATGTGTTGTTTGGTTGGCAGGAGACCCGAGATGTACGAACACTCGCCTCTGAGCTTCCGTGCCTGGATTTGAATCTCAGCCCAGCTTTAAACTGTCATCTTGCTGAATCAGCATGGTGAGGCATCAATCAATGTGTCCCTCGGATGGGCAATCATCTGCGTGCTCCGTCTGCCAGCACGAGATGGTGGACGTTAAAGATCCTACGGGCGGCCTCGAAGAGTAAGTATATGAATTATCGCCAGCACCATGGGTAAATATCAAAATCCTGTCCATTCAGCTAGTCGAGTATCCTGTGTCAGAGTGGAGACCCATCCAGCATTGTAATCTTAGCCAATAAACTGTTTCCACGGGACCGATGCTCTGTGTATAGAGCAGGATGAATAACAATAATGTGAGACAGTAACCTGAACGGGTTCTTTTCAATTTACTGTACCCTGCAGTAACCAGATGGACGATGCAATTTTACTGTTATATGTGCTAATAATAATAATACAGCGGATTCAATGTTTTGCCGAGCACGGCTGAAAAGATGTGAATTTGGAATTATCAATACTTTTTGTACCATTGTGTCCAATGATTATTTAAACATGGACTGGAAATAATGTAAGTAACCAAATACAAACTAGAAAGCATCTGAAAATGCAAAGCCCGTCGGCCTCCGCTTTTCATTCAGACTTCTTCGTCTTCTGTATGCGAAACATGACAAAAACAGCGAAAAACAAGAAAAGAGCAATCAGAGATTGCAGACCCTCGCCAGGACTTTTGTGTGTTGTTTGTGAGCTGTTGTGTTACATCATTAATGATAGACATAATTGGAACTGCCACTTTAGAACCAGTGTGACCACTCCTTGGCTTTTTTCACAAGAACTTGGCTCTTTGTTGTTCACCTTGGCGTCTTGGTTTTCTGTAGGTTTTCTTGGCATATAGGTTTTCTAGCATCATCGCTTTTCTGAAACCTTGTGAATTCTTTGCTTTTTTCATTCGGTCACCTTGGCATTTATGAAAATGAGGAGGGGTCACATGTTTAGAACTGCGAGCAGTAATGATCGGGTACCAAGACATCCTGCTTTGATGCAACCACACTTTGATCGGACACCTGACCCTGACCCATGATGTTTATTATTGCTCAATTGTATTCAAAATGGGATTCAAATAAATTAAATTCAAATATAATGGAAGACTAAACAGGCACAGTCCTGCATTGGAGTCATCAGAAGAAACCTAAACAAGCAAAAAGCAAAGATAAAGTTATCAAGAGGAACCTGGATAAGATTTGGGTTTCAGCTGCGACTCCTCTACCCTCAATCCATCCAGGCACAGCCAAGTGAGACATTCAAAATACCAAAGTTAAAAAGAACCGATCAAAAAATTAAATAATTCTGCTTGCCAGACCATGTGTCCAATCAGGTTGAAATTTAAAATACTTATTTCCCTCTGTCAGGTCAGGTTCGATCTGTGACCTGCTACAGGTACCATGTAAACCTGTACTAACCTGTTCCATGGTCGGGTTGTCGGCGACTAAACTGTCTCCCCCACCAGGTTTCTGGTGAGGAGGGTGTTTGGATATGGACACCCAGCAGGATTAAAAACAAAACCTGTCAAAGGGCAGAGGAGCTACTTGTGAGCCAACGGCCATCCATATATAGTGCCCAACTGTGTCTGCGGACGTCCTCCTGCAGTTGGGTCACTTCTTATTAGGAGGTTGGTGGCAGGATTTGCACTCCGGCCACCGTAAAACCCTTCATTCCGCAAAACGCAAAAACGCAAAAAAATCTGAAAACCCACTCCGTGGGAGTACCTCCTGTGCAGCTTCCCTTCGCAGGGCAGCTCACCGGATGACGGGATTGGGGCAAAGCCTTCGGGACCCCCAATCTTTGATAGGAGGGAAACCACGGGGTAACATCCCTGGGTCAGATTGCGGGAGAGTGTGTCGGAGTGGTGCTGAGGTGTCGTCCACCAGACGGCGGTCTCCTTGGGTTAACCTGAGGCGGTCCCTTCGGGTGGGTGCCTGGAATGTCCTATCCCGAAGAGAGGATGATCACCTGTCTCTGTTATCATCTGAGCTCAAGCGTTTGGACATCGGGATTGCAGCTCTCTCTGAGGTTCGGAGACCGGATTGCGGCGAGATAATGGTGGGTGGTTACACCTACTATTGGTCTGGTCGCTCTGATGGTTACCATACCCAAGGAGTTGCTGTAGCTGTGTCCAATAAGCTGACCCCAATGATAATTGAGGTATCACCGGTCAACGAGCGTATTATGAGATTAAGGATTCGTCACTCCTTAGGTGTCATTTCCCTGGTCTCTGTTTATGCTCCGACTGAGGCAAGTGATCTCACCGTGAAGGATGCATTCTACGCCACACTCGAGTCTGTGGTTGATCAGTGCCCCAGACGAGATACACTTCTAGTCTTGGGGGATTTCAATGCATCGACTGGAACTGATAGGGACGGTTATGAGGTGTGTGTTGGTCCCCATGGGTCAGGAACTATGAACCAGAATAGCACTAAGTTCCTTGACTTTGCAAGAAGTCATGGACTTAGGGTGGCTGGTTCATGGTTTCAGCGCCCACAAGCTCATCGCTGGACTTGGTATTCCAACGCTGGCGGTGTGGCAAAGGAGATTGACCATGTCCTCATTGACGGTTGTTGGAGGATGATCCAGAACTGCAGGGTCTACCGGAGTGCTCAGTTCCTCAATACTGACCACAGGCTTGTTGTAGCAACTCTAAAGCTGCACTTTAAATCCTGGAGAATGGTACCATCCCAGCTGAGACTGGATGTTGCCAAGCTCAGGGATGAGAGAGTAGCTGAGGAGTTTGCGAACAGGCTGAGTGGACACTTGGGGGGTCTGGGTGCTTTGGGGGGTCCTGAAGAGTTGTGGAGCGCCTTCAAGACCACCGTCCTTGATGTTGCCGGTGGATGCCTTGGAGCTCACCGCAGGGCAAAGAAGAATTTTGTCTCTCAAGGGACACTGGATACCATTGACCAGAGTCGCAGGGCCAGGCTGAATGGCAGAGCTGAGCTGTTCAGGGAGCTGAGGCGTAAAACTGTACGTGCACTGAGGGTGGACAAGGAGGCCTATGTGCGAGGAATCTGTGAGGGGGTAGAGCATCACCTGTGGACAGGTGATTCTCGTCCCGCTTACAGGGGAATTCGCGCATTACGTTCATCCAAGCCCATCCCTCGGAGCACTACAGTTCGAGCAGAGAGTGGTAGGCTCTTGACAGAGGAGTCTGAAGTGAAGGCCCGCTGGGCCGGTTACTTTGAGCGGTTGTACCAGGCTGATCCCCCAACTGTCGAGTTGGACGTCAAGGGTGTTACAATCCCTGTTGCTGACCCTCGAATCAACTGTGGTCCACCTACGCTTGTGGAAACACGGGCTGCGGTGAACCAGTTGAAACGGGGCAAAGCTCCAGGGATCTGTGGCATCCATGCCGAACTTCTCAAGGCTGGTGGAAATGCTGCACTCATGTCGTTGCATGCAGTTGTGTGCTCTGCCTGGAACACAGGCATCATCCCAACTGACTGGAAGAGGGGCCTTGTTGTCCCTCTCTGGAAAGGGAAGGGTGATCGCCAAGACTGCAACAACTACCGAGGGGTGACGCTGCTCTCAGTGCCGGGCAAGGTCTTTGCTCGGATAATTCTCAATAGGGTTCGCCACCATCTGCTTGAGCACCAGCGTCCAGAGCAGTCAGGCTTTACACCAAAGAGGTCAACGATTGACCGTATCCTTGCACTTCGTGTCCTCACGGAACGCAGACGAGAGTTTCGGCAGGGGCTGCTTGCAGCCTATGTTGATCTCTCTAAAGCATTCGATTCAGTGAATCGGCATGTCCTCTGGAGGATTCTTGGTCTTCGTGGGGTGCCACCAAAACTGATCGATCTGATGTCTGAACTCTACTCTGGTACTGAGAGTGCTGTGAAGTGTGGTGGTACCATCTCTGACTTATTTCCAGTCGTTACTGGAGTTCGTCAGGGATGTGTACTTGCCCCCACACTTTTCAGCACTTGTATGGACTGGATTTTAGGGAGGATGTCGGAGAGATCAAGTTGCGGTGCGTCATTTGGGAATGTCAAGATCTCGGACCTTGACTTTGCAGATGATGCAGTCATCTTTGCGGAGACTTTAGACATCCTCTTGGGGGCCCTCGAGGTGCTGAATGAGGAGTCGGAGCCGTTGGGATTACGGGTTTCTTGGGTCAAAACTAAGATCCAGGCTTTCGGTGACATCTTGGATGCTGCTGTCCTGTCTGTGTCTGTTTGTGGTGAGGATGTTGAGGTCGTGGAGAGATTCACTTACCTTGGCAGTGATATTCATGTCTCTGCTGGCTGCGAGTCAGAGGTCAATAGACGTCTGGGTCGGGCCTGGGGAGTCATGGATTCACTGGATCATGGGGTGTGGCGCTGCCGGTACCTGTGCGGGAGGACGAAAGTCCTAGTCTTCAGGTCCTTGGTACTTCCATTCTTGCTCTATGGGTGCCAGACTTGGACTCTGACCAAGGATCTGAGACGGAGACTTAATTCCTTTGGTACCAGGTCTCTTCGGAGAATCCTTGGCTATCGCTGGTCGGATTTTGTGTCCAACGAGCGGTTGCTGAGAGAGCCTCGGATGAGATTTGTTACCTGCATAGTCCGTGAGCGTCAGTTGCGGCTGTATGGACATGTGGCTCGTTTTCCTGACTCTGATCCTGCTCACCAGATTCTCTCAGCGAGGGAGTCTCATGAGTGGAGGAGGCCAGTGGGTCGACCATGTGCCTCATGGTTGCAACAGGTTGACCATCATCTCAAGGAGATGGGGATGGGCCTGGCATCTGCCTGGGGGATGGCCAGACGGAGGCCCCTGGAGTACCGGCGGAAAGTGGACGCAGCGACATGCTGTTCTGGCACATGCTCCCATACCTGACCTGATTTCCCATCAATACTAGATCATGATTGTGAAGTTTCACTTTAATTGATGAAGCAGTTCAAGAGAAATGATTTTTTTAAATATTTTTGCTCAATCCAATATGGCTGCCAGACCATGTAACATCAATTATTCGTGAATACTCAAATATTCCCAATGCTTGGAGAACATTTTTGTGAAGTTTCCTCTCGATTTGTCCAACCGTTCTGTAGAAGAAGTTTTATTTTTATTGGTTTTAGGGTAAATCCAATATGGCTGCTAAACCATGTGACCTATGATCTCACCTGTGTGAATGTTCTGTTCCTCATGGATAGGCTGTCATACCTGTAAAGTTTATCTTCGATGTGTTCAGCCATTTCAGAGATTTTTGGTTTAAAAAAAAATATATGGCTCATTTATTGCAGCTCTATTAGTGGTTAAACGAGTGGATGTTTAAAAAAATAATCATGTAACCGATGACGTCATAAAAAATTTCTGTGGACCAATTCATCCCTAGATGACCCTCGAAATCTTTCATACTGATCGGATGTAGCGTTCTACATATGTAATTGTGACCTCATAATGAAGGCACCAATGACGTCATTTTAAAAAAATCACACTTATCTCCCATGATACTTGCCACGTGTCAAGTTTCAATTTTTTCCTTGGTGCGGTTTCAGAGATACAGAGGTCCAGTTTTTCTGTTTTTCCAACATGGCTGCCACACCACGTGACCTATTACATCATCTTTACCATTAAAACATTCTCCATGAGTAGTCGCTCCGATGATGAAAATTTCATCTCAACCTGACAGGCTGTTGGAGAGAAAAACACTAAAGTTTTGTGCAGACAAACACACAAACAAACAAACGGACAGACAGACAAACAATCGGACCCAAATGCAATACCCTCTCCTTCAGCGAGGTAATTATCCGATCCGGATTCGGATCTTCACCAAAATCGAAAAAAATTGTCCACCAAGTTTCGTCCGAATCTGTCCACAACCTTTTGAGATATCCTGCACACAAACAAACCAACAAACAGGGCTGAAAACATAAACTCCTCCTTCACAGATGGTGGAGATAAATATATAACAGAAATTGATGATTTTAGTCGACCTTGACCTTTTGAACTCAAAAGAAATAGGCTTCAATGACCCGATATGCAATCCCTGCTCAAATTTCAACTCAAACAGATGGAAATTGACGATTTTATGCAACCTTGACGTTTGACCTTTCGAGCGAAGGAAAAAAAAATCCCCAATTGGCTTCTATCTTTTGCTTGGTGAACCAATTCAGTGACTAATAATAATGATAATTAATGTTTTGTTGGGTCATTCCAATGCTGGAGTACCTTTAGTGGAAATACAGCCACTTTCGGATGATTTAATCAAAATTCAGGCCTTTTTCCTGCTTGGCACACCTTCATCTTAACGTTATGTTGTCGACCTCATATTTTCAGCTGTCTTTGACCTTTCTTTGCACCGAACCTTGTACACTACACATTCTTCTTTCCCGCACATATGTTCATTCTTCTTTCCTTCCCCCTTTGATTCAAGTTTCTAAAACAATGGAGAAAGTCATGTTAACATGGTGCAGTATTTATATCAATATATAGTAATCATTCAACTACATTCACAGATAATTTACTTCGTCATAAGTAGTTTAGTTTGATTATGGGTGAAAGTGTATATATTTTGCAAACACCATCTTGGTATAGTGCAAAAGGAATTGACTGCTACCAAAGTATTGTTGGTAAATTCATAAGAAAACTTTTATTATAATTTGCTTATGCAATGTGAAACCATATTCTTTCAACTACTAAGTGCCCATCCTAATGTTCACTGCAATTTCCAGAGGGCAACTAATTGTCAACCCTTCCGGGGCCATGAGTAAGGGTGTTGGCAAAGGTTATTCTGCCAGCAAGGTGCCACCAATAAGGCCAAACCGTTTTGAGCAAGCAATTTTCCTTCTACTTGAAGGTCAGTGGTGAGCCAACTGGACAATCCAATAACTGAATGATAATTCTGAGGTTAGCCTCTTTTTCAGAGTTTTAACTTCAAATCCTTAATACTGCTTCCTTAGGTGGGCTGGGAGAATGGCCTGAAGGTGCGCACATGCACCACTAAACGTTTGTTTAACCTGGGTTTGAATACCAGCCCAGCTATAAACTGTCATCCTGGTGTTGAACAGGCAAGGTGATTCATCAATGTGTGTGCCATCCCTTGGATGGATGTTAAGCAGGAGTCCCATCTGCTGGAATTGGTTGGTGGACGTTAAAGATCCCGCAATGTCCTTTGTGAAGTATCGGCATGTGATTGTTGGCACCATTGCCAAATTCCAAATTCCTACCCGAACCTTGGTTGAAGGTTAGGCCTGGCCATCCAATTCTTGAAACACTTTGGCAGAGCTTCAGCTGGCCATCCCCACAAGAATGTGGGAATAATTGTGGCCATTAAGGAAGAAGAACAATACGGCTTCTTTCCGTCAAGATTTGAACTTACAAATAATAGGATGTTAATCAATTGTTCTTAATTTTACTCAATCTCTTATCTTACTTAAACATTGTGCCAAAGATGATAAAATCTATAACAACTACGTTACTTTACAAACAAACAATGAAGGTGCAGAAAATCATCTTTAGTATAATTGTGTCATTTGGTTTGAGAGTACTTGAGTTTGTGACTTTTTAAGCACTTTATCCTCATTCCAAGCCCAGGTGCTTGGCAAGAGAAGATGAATGGCCACATGTGACTGATATTTTGCACTGAGTGGTCCAGCAAGCACTCAACCAATGTTGGTGGCAAGGAGACATGCTGTCATTAAGACTGATGCTGCATACAGCCTGCAAGGCTTCTGACCTCGGTGAATTTCTTTAGCAGAGGAATCGCAAAAACAAAGTTAAAATTCTTGTTTGATGGAGCACCCCTTTGCAAGAAAATAACAAAATAGGGCAAGGGCCTCATTTGTCATCTCTTCTGATCTTTAATTCGATGAAAGCCATGCTGCAAAGGCAGAACTAAAGCAGGCATTATGGTGCTACAGTCATAATTCATCACAAGAGCTACTTGTGCAGAGGTCTATAGGCATTATGTTACCTTCTGAGGAGCAAGTACTGCTCTGCAAGCTAGAACCATCGGCATTCGACCTGTCTTCGTCAACTTAACCTTGACAATATGATTGATATTTTGACCTCAAAACCATTTCCATCTGGAAAACATGTCTACATTCAGCTGAAACACATTCATCTCTTCTATTCACAAACATATCTTTATTACTTAGACTTACAACTCATGTACAAGAGCAGGTAATTACTACTTAAAAAGGGAAATGACAAATTCAATGCAGGTTATCGGGTTATCATGTTTTATCTTTTTGTATTAATATCACTTTTGTTCATTGAAACTTCATAAAGCAGATGTGGTGGATCCTGGGTTATAGTTTGCTCGACAGTGTTTATCTTTTGTAAAGAGTGCTTTAAATTCTACGATTTACAGTGTCATGCATTTTTCTCATGAGCCAGGTGGGTGCTCATTCTGTAATGGGAGAGAATAGTAGGTTTTACAAGAAAAATATGGGATTAAGTTTTTAAAAAATTAAAAGTAAATGTAAGGTATTATGTCGTGGGAGGAGTGAAGTGATAAAGTCAATTGAACAGATTTTAGTGTGGAAGGAAAAGAGGTCCGATGCATTCGGAATCCGAGTCAATCCTTTATTCCACCTGTGATGATTGTTGAACAGATTGTAGCATTGAAGGAAAAGACGTCCGATGTGCTCGGAATCCGAGTCATTCCTTTATTCCACCTGTGATGATAGTTGAACAGTTTGTAGCATGGAAGGAAAAGACGTCCGATGTGCTCGGAATCCGAGTCAATCCTACATTCCACTTGTGATGATAGTTGAACAGATTGTAGCATGGAAGGAAAAGATGTCTGATGTGTTTAGAATCCGAGTCAATCCTATATTCCACCTGTGATGATAGTTAAACAGATTGTAGCATGGAAGGAAAAGACATCCGATGTGTTCGGAATGCGAGTCAATCCTTTATTCCACCTGTGATGATAGTTGAACAGATTGTAGCATGGAAGGAAAAGATGTCCGATGTGTTCGGAATCCGAGTCAATCCTTTATTCCACCTGTGATGATAGTTGAACAGTTTGTAGCATGGAAGGAAAAGACGTCCGATGTGCTCGGAATGCGAGTCAATCCTTTATTCCACCTGTGCTGATAGTTGAACAGATTGTACCATGGAAGGAAAAGATGTCCGATGTGTTCGGAATCCGAGTCAATCCTTTATTCCACCTGTGATGATAGTTAAACAGTTTGTAGTATGGAAGGAAAAGATGTGCTATGTGTTTGGAATCCGAGTCGATCCTTTATTTCACCTGTGATGATAGTTAAACAGATTGTAGCATGGAAGGAAAAGATGTCCGATGTGTTCGGAATGCGAGACAATCCTTTATTCCACCTGTGCTGATAGTTAAACAGATTGTACCATGGAAGGAAAAGATGTCCGATGTGTTCGGAATCCGAGTCAATCCTTTATTCCACCTGTGATGATAGTTAAACAGTTTGTAGTATGGAAGGAAAAGATGTGCTATGTGTGTGGAATCCGAGTCGATCCTTTATTCCACCTGTGATGA
>NC_140966.1:2850539-2863039 GCF_056783735.1 Eptatretus burgeri
TTTTTTCAAGTTTTTTCAACAACACCATCGAGGAGCCACAATGCATGTAACCGCTATTTTAAAAATACTTAATTGAAAAATAAAAAACTAATTTCCTAAATTTTCCTGGAATGTTTGATTGGCACTCATTGGGAGCACCTTCAAGGAAAATTGGGTGGCGTGTTGAGCAGAAGTGATTGCTCAGGGAGAAGCAGCATCGTCCACATACCCCCCCCCTTCCCCATCCCCCCAAGATGGAGACAAAATCTTTCTTGGCTTGCAGAATAGATGGATACTGGGCAACACCCACATTGTTGCTGTCAATTTGGAACAGCTGAAGGCCCAGCACCCTGTGAGGATCGTCATCTAGGTACCCAAAAGCTCGTCTGACGGTTATCTCTGACAAAGGCCACCACAAGTGTACAAAGTTGAGAATTAGTCAGAAGAGTGGAGTCCTATAAGGACTCTGCTCTTACTCAAGGCCTCTTCTCCATCTGGCCAGGTTACCATCTGCAGCTCCAGTATGAGCTTTCCAACCTTGATCAACGAGGTTGGCAGATTGAGCCAGGCAGACACCACTCATAAACGGCCTGACAAACCATTGATGACTCGAGCATGTCCGCAGATTCTTGCATGTCCTTCATTGAAGTCGAGATTATTTGATGAAAACATTAAGGTGGCAACTTCTCAACCTCCAATTATGATGTTGTGTCACCCATTGCATGTTCTGCAATCGATGGAACTGTGTGAGCAGAATCTGGATCCATCATCTACAGAACCTCATTCCACTGTCCTGAAGCCTCTTCCTGTCTGCATTACAAGTCTGGTGTTGGCTTAGTGGTGAGAAGGGTAGGCTTGGGATCTTCGGACCCTGCGTTTGAGCCCTGTTGGCTGCTGAATTAACACCTGGTGGGGTTGACTCCGCCTGTCATCCTTCTGAAGTTGATACAATGAGTACCAGTGTATGTACTGGTATAGGGGCACAGCATCAGTGGCATTGTTGTGCCCCAACAAAATGATAGCTACTGAGGAACCAAGCTGCCGTACGTAAGAAGAAGAAGAAGAAGAAGAAGAAGAAGAAGAAGAAGAAGAAGAAGAAGAAGAAGAAGAAGAAGAAGAAGAAGAAGAAGAAGAAGAAGAAGAAGAATAAGAAGTCTGTCCGCATTTAATTTTATGCTTGACTGCTTTTTCAGGTCATTTTGGAAAGAAAGTCATTCTTATATTCAACAATATATATTTGTTAAATATAACAAATCTTATATCCAGCAATTTCCATTTACATCTCGCTCTCTGAAAACATGGAACAACTATCCTCTCATCTCAACTCTCTCTTCCTCATATGTGGCGACTTCAATTGTAATCATGCCGGTAGGCTGGGCGTGGTTAGCTCCCTCACCTGTCATGGCACTTCAGCAAAAGACTTCTGCGACTCGGGACTGACTCAATCTGTCAACTTCCCTACCCGGATCTCAACCAATGGTACTCCATCTCTTCTGGATCTGATTTTGACAAATTTCCCTGAAAATATCTGTTGCTCTTCCTCCGCTCCAATCGGTTCATCTGACCACGTCCTTGTCAAAGTGGACATCTCTCTGGCTGTTATCAGAGAACCACCTCACCGCCGTCGAGTCTGGCATTTCACTCAAGCCGACTGGCAGGGTCTCCGAGCAGACATCAAACTTAGAGAATGGTCTCCCATCTCTACTTTCTCTGACATCAACTCATCCTGGGAATTCTTTCAACGAAACCTGCTCTCCCTCATGCACAGATTTATTCCCTCTCGTCTTCAGTTGTCCTACCCTTCCTCCCGCCCTTGTTTCACTGAAGCTAGTGGTGAGGCGGTTGTCCTGAAACAACTTGCCTTTGCCTCATGGAAAGCAAACCCAACTGAGGGTAATCTCAGTTCCTTCCATAATGCTTGGAACAAGTGTGTGTCTTTCTGAGGAGAGAGAAAAACACCTTTCTAATCTCAAGTCTGAACTCTCAAACCTCTCTCCCTCTTCCAAATTCTAGTGGCATCTAATCAATACTGCTTCTGATGTGTTTCCGCTCCATCCCTCCCTTACCTCGAATGGCCACACAGCTGAAACTGTGCATGAAAAGGCTGAATACTGAAACTCCATGTTTGCTTCGAAATCTTGTGTCCCAAACACATCGCTTTCTGGACCCACCTTACCAAGTTGCACCCAGCTGTTCCTGGGCTCTGTGTCCTTTTCTCCTGACAAAGTGGAGAGCTTGCTGTCAAACCTCGAATCAGATTCTGCAACGGGTCCAGACGGCATCAGCCCACATGTCCTAAAAACCTGCTCGTCCACTCTCGCTCACCCTCTCTCTGTTTTATTCCCCCTCTCCTTTCCTCAACGTCAGCTGCCATCTGCTTGGAAATCAGCAAACATTCCTGCTCTGCATAAAAAAGGTGCAAAAACAGATCCCTGTAACTACAGACCAATCAGCCTTCTCCCAATCATCAGCAAGATTATGGAATCCACCATCGCTTCAAACAATATATCCTTCCTCTTCTCCAATGGCTTGATTTCCGATGATCAATTTGGTTTCAGACCAGGTCACTCTACCCTGGATATGCTGCTTCTGCTCTCCCATCAATGGATGGAGGTCCTCAATGCCACACAGGAAATCCGAGCCGTATCCCTCGACATATCACGTGCTTTTTGACACAGTCTAGCACCCTGCCCTACTCACCAAACTCTCTTCCTATGGCATCCAAGGACTTCTCTATTCATGACTCGCAGACTTCCTCTCCTGTCACAGCGAACATGGTGCCCTTCATGGAGTTCTCTCATGCCTTCTTCCTGTCCAGGCTGGAGTTCCTCAAGGCAGCGTTCTGGGCCCTGTTCTTCTTCTGGTTTTCATCAATGATCTCTTTGACTCTGGAAAATCATCTTCTCCCTTTGCTGATAACTGCACCCTCTGCCGTACCATCTGCCACCCCTCAGATTGGCAAGCAGCAGCTTCTTCACTCTCTACAGATCTGGATAATATCAAAAGCTGGTCCAACATGTGGAACATGTCCATATCTGCAATGAACCTTCCTGCGAAAGCCACATTTCCAACCTGGCCTCCAAAGCCAGTCGCCGACTGGGCATCCTCCGTCATGTAAAGTCCTTCCTTGGCACACCTGAGCTCCTGACCACATACAATGCTTTCATCCACAGCTTGATGGAGTACTGCTCTCCCCTCTGCTGGTGCTCCCGCCTCTCACCTTTGTTGGCTTCACACTGTGTAAACCAAGGCATTTAGGATGATTGGTATCTCCCGTGATAAGGTTGAGTCGTTGTGTCTCTCACTCTCTCACCGCAGGCAGGTCGATGGTCTTTCTGTCTTATACCGTCTCCTCTCTGGCTTCGCCCCCCCTCCTTTCTCTGTGCTGAGATATGTCCCCCCCCCCCATATTTATGTAGGGTGCTCAAGGTCTGCCAGCAACCCCCTTCTGGTAAAACTACCAAAATCAAGAATCACTGCTCACCTTCATTCTTTCATTCCTCGTTTTTTTCCCACCTTTGGAACAAACTCCCACACTCTCTTCAATCCCACTCTTCTCTCCAGTTCTTCAAAATAGCTGTTCACCACCAGCTCTTGTCTTCCCCATCCAAAACCATGATCTTCTCTACCCCTGCTAATCCACCCCAAACCATCCATCCATTGGGACCATACTCTGTACAGAGCATAACTGCTGCCTAAGCAGTCTCCTTGTCTGATGGACACAATCCTGGATGGGTCACCACTCCGACACAGTATACCAGCAGGCTAGCACTCATTTTGCCAACCTCAGAAGGATGACAGGCAGAGTCAACCCCACCTGGTATTAATTCAACAGCTGAGGGGGATTTGAACTCTGGATCCTAGGATCCCGAGCCCACCACCCTAACCATTAAGCCAACTCCAGACATACCCCAAGCCCACCTACTTCAAATTCCCTGCTTTCTTTCCTGAAAGTCCCTGTAGTGTCCATCTTGTTTACCCTGTGTACTTCACCCTTTCCATCTCCCTTCCACATATCTCCTCATGTCTCTGTTCCACACTGTTTTGTCCTTCCCTCTCCCACCCCTCTTGTCTACTGCTCCCCTTGTTGTATGTTCTGTGTGTTTGCTCTCATACGAGCCTTGACATTGTATACAAAAAAAAAATTCCTGTTCAAAACAAGAATGACCTGCTGTTTGCAGACCATTCTTGCATTAAACATCATTTTGGAAAGATGTACAGCAGTTCGTTTTGGCAATATTTACGATCCTCACAAAGGGGGTGAAACCCATGGGCAACCGAAGTGAAGTCTCTCTGTGAACTGTCCTACGTCTGAAGGTACATTGTCAGCATCCCAGGAAAGACACTGCAATCAACATTGCACTGGGAAGCAGCAGCAATCTTCTTTTATTCCCCCCTTAACTATCTTGATGATGTGAGCCAACTCATTTGCTGTTAAATGACCCCTCACCATTCCTAAGTTGACTTAGACTATACGGCTGGCTAATTTCTGGAGGGTATTGACATGGGTCATGTGCAGCTATTGCACGTTCCGTAAGAGACGTGATTTGCATGTGGATTTGTAGGATCACTCAGTTCAACAATGAACCCCAATTTTTGGGGTTCATTGTCAACATCAATGGTTTTCAACTCCAGGTAATAAAAATATTGAGCTCTTCCTCCAAAATAGGATCAACCTGTTATTCCCAATTATTTGGAGGATCGAAGTTAAATTTTAAGGAAAACAGAATGGAAATCTCAGTCACTGGGTTCTAATTTTGAGGATAAATGCTCCAGCACAAATTAATTTTGTTGCAACTGCAAAAGGAGCACAAATGTAATTCACCAATCTTCGTTTTCTGTCTTGTAAGCATATTTGGCATTGATTTCCGGCTTCCAAACCAATACAAAGCAACTGTGAAAGTTTCTTTGAATACAATGAGTCATGAATGCCGTATCAGAATAGAACGAAGAGAAAGAAAAGCTTTGATTGAAGAAGCATGCTAAAATTATGGGACACTATTCATGGTTGTTCTCTTATTAAAGGTCAAAACTGAGTCTGCAATCCTCACATGACTTACATTTATACATAATTAGCATTGCCTGATGACCTTCTCTAATCATCACAGACTGGACATGCAAATTAATCTAATCCTGTGGAATGCAATCTCTGTCGCATTGTAAGGCTAAATCGAGAACATCCTGAAATAAAGAGGAATAAGAATGATCTTTTGTTTCCAGTTTTCAGCAGCCAGATGAGTCCCTGCTTGCCTCGATTAATATAAAGTGAAGTCCATCAGCCGTGTTATGTTAGCCATACTTGCCTCGAAAACCCTGCTGTTGTAACTTCATGTTTTTAGATCCTCGTGGAGGATCTCTAAGTCTTACTCACGTTGCTGTTCTTGTGGACTTTTTTGTTTCACAGCCTACAGTTTTCATCAAAACTTCCTGAAACTTGGCATATATATGTAAAAATACCCTGCGCAGACTTTGAAATCTCCGATTTTGAAAATTCCTCCTAGAAAAAAAGTTATGACGTCAAAATATCTCCCTCCGCGAATGGAAATCGCCTAAAAAAATTATCTCCGAAACTAGGCAAGCTTTTTGAATTCTGTTTGCGAGAATCGAACAGGGCATTAGCAGAGATGAATTACCGCACATATGAAACATCGCTATGACGTCATTCCTATTTTTTGACATATTTTGTTTCACAACCCAGAGTTTTCATCGGATCTTCGTGAAACTTGCCATGTATATGCAGAAATCCCACGCGCAGGCAGTAACCATCTCCGATTTTGGAAATTCTTCCGAGAAATAAAAGTTGCCGTCATAATATAGCCGCTAATGGCAATCGTCTCTACCGTTATCTCCGAAACTTCGCAAGCTGTTTGAATTTTGTTTGCGGGAATCAAGCCGGACATTAGCACAGATAATTTGTCGCAAACCTGATACATCACAATGATGTCATATTCGTTTTTATTACGTCATCATTAAGAGGACGAGGATCTTAGCTCATTCGAGCTTGTTTTTTCACATTGTTCAACTTTGTTGTCTCAATTGCTGTCTGAAAATGTGCTGTATATTTTTATTTACTTGTTGTTTATCACGATATCAGTTTTTTTTTTTACCAGTGGGCATCATGCTCAGCTAGTTTTCATCCCTGTTTTCTCTCCTGGTGTCTCTAGTCCCCACCCTCCTCTGTCATCCCAAAACTACTATTGAAACATTGCAGACTTCCTTTGCATTAACAATTTCCACCCATGTCCCTCACTTTGTTCTATATTGTATTAATCAGTCATGTTCGACATAGTCTGAATCCTTCCTCACAATCTCGTCTCTGTGCTCTACTAACTTTCCTTACTCTAATCTTTCTATCACACCTCCCCCCCCCCCCCAAAAAAAGAAAATTGAAATACAAAAGATATTTTAAAAAATAATTCCACTTTTTCTCTCCTCTTGAACATTTTGCAACAATCCTTAGTTGTTGTTTCCTTAATATGCCATCAGAAGGTGGGGGTCCAAACAGGGCCTAAAATATCCATCTCTATTTTGAATGACTTTTTGAGGACCGAATTTTGATGTTTTACTCTTTGCACCGAACCACAAACAGCTTCCAATACACGACTTTCAAAATAATGAGGAATACTAAATGAGACCTTTTGCACATACGCAGTAGATGTAACACAAGCCTGGTGTTGGCTTAATGGTTAGTGCAGTAGGCTTGGGATCCTTGGATCCTAAGTTCAAATCCCACTTGGTTGTTAAATCAATACCAGGTGGGGTTGACTCTACCTGTCATCATTCTGAGGTCAGCAAAATGAGTGCCAGCATGCTGGTATACTGTGTCGGAGTGGTGACCTGTCCAGAATTGTGCCCAACAGCCAAGGTGACTGCTTAGGCAGTACCAATGCTCTGTACAGAGTATGCTCCCAATGGATGAATGTATATAACACACGAACAGACGGTTAAACTTTTACCAATAGATGCAGAAATCAAGCATAATTTATCTTGTGACCCTGAAACCAAACAAACAATATATTTGTAAGAGCCATCATAGCTCCCTCCACTCCACTTCCACCGTCCAACTAGGTCAGAAGTTCGTACTATTTCCGGCTTCCAAACCGGAAATATGAGCGGGTGCCCGTTCAGCGAGCTGAGAAATTTCTCCAAGTCTTGCGCATGCACACCGAGCATTTTGGGGTGGATTATGTCATTTTAAAAGTGTCGTATTGTCTTGAACTCCAAAGACTGCCATTGGTGATGACTTTGTCTAGCTCTGACAAGCGTCTGATTCTAATGTCTTGTGGTGAGTTGCTACCGACGTGATATTTTGTGGATCTTTTAAAGTTTTAAGTTGGTCCTCAAAACGTTTTACTTTTCCATAATCCTATTATTCATGCGTGCAATACACTTTGCAATGGAGGATGGGATCCTTCTCCTCAACACTGCTTACTTTTTATATCTTAGTTGTCTGGAGCTTCGTTTGTGTTGAATTTCGGGACAGTCAGCACCACTTCAGCGTTTTTGCTTCAGCTGCAGAGCTTTCCCTCATAGTGAAGCTGCAATATTCTTCCTCACTGGAGAAGGTGCACTCTTTATTATGATTATCACACATTATGCATGCTTGGTGTGGTCACACACATGTTACTCAGATTTTGAGGAGTTTGTGTCCCTTTGTTGGCCTCTCCCATTCCCTTTGGGAATGGGAGAGGTTATTTTAGTGTGGTGTGTACTGTGTGCATGTTTTTATGTGTGAGTGAGTCCACACATCGACCTGTCTTAATTTTGCACCCGGGTTTCACCCTCCCCTTTAATATTGCACCCTATCCAAATAGTGCGTGTTGACCCTGCTGGTCTTAAGACAAGTTTCACAAAGTTTGTTAATCTAACTAGAACATGTTTTCATCAACATTAACCATGTTTGTTTGACACCTTGAATATGGATTATATCCAAGTTATCTCCACCCAGTTCTGAGTCTTTGTTTGCCCACATCATGCATTGTTTGAGAAATGCTGCAAAGCCGAAGGGCTCGATGCGTTTCCAACAAGCTTTAGGCACAGTTCGACAAAGTTGTCTAATTTGAGCGCAACATTTTTAGGTCTCATTGAAACATATGTTAAAATTTACTTTCGATGGGCATTATATCAAAGTTAGAGACTATTCAAACTGTGTAATGCAATTCGTGTCGTTTCATCACCTGCGTCTTGTCTGTGCATCTGCTTGTGGTCAAGAGCCATGCTTTTCTTATCTCAACCCATCGCAAAGAACGTTTGTCTGTGTGCAGTGAGTATCCAGCTAATTCACATTTAAATTCATCAACAGTGTATCCTTATCCTGATTATACATAATTCACGGACCAGTGTTTGTTTATATTTGTGTGTTTGTTTGTTTGTTTGTTTGTTTATTTTTTCCACCACTCCTACAGTTGTGGCTCAATTCCATCCAGACTTGCTGCATATGATCAGCGTGACCCAAATTAATGTATAGGGGTGTTTTTTTTTAATCTTTGCAGGTGGTCCTGGGGAGGGTGAGGGGTGGAGATGCAAGTTCCATATGTAAATGTGTTTCATGTTGCGGCACCTCCAGGTGGGGGAGGGTGCCAGTATTATAAGTCTCTACCATTTACAGTACAGTGTTCCTGTCCCCATGTTTTCCAGTGCAGTAAGGTGTTTTGAATTATAAGCGGTGGGCATGTTTTTGCTTCATGCTCATTACCTGGGTTATTTTTATTTTTATTTTCTGGAGCGATTGAGTCAGCTGTCAGTTGCCTATACACCACCCAAATAAAGGCACGTGTCAGAAGAATGTGTTGCATGTTTGGAACAACATTGCCCTTGGGGTGGGTACTCTGCTCGTATAAATAATACACTGATTACCTTCGCCAAAGGAGAGGGTATTGCATTTGGGTCCGTTTGTTTGTTTGTCTGTCTATTTGTTTGTTTGTTTGTCTGTCTATTTGTTTGTTTGTTTGTCTGTCTATTTGTTTGTTTGTTTGTCCGCATAAAAATTTAGTGTTTCTTTCCACAACCGCTTGTCAAATTGAGACAAAATTTTCACCAGAGTGACTGCTGATGTAGAATGTTGTAATGATAATTATGACGTCATGGGTCACGTGGTGTGGCAGCCATGTTTGAAAAACTGAAAAACTCTGGCCCTCTGTATCTCTAAAACCGCACAAAGGAAAAAAATTGAAACTTGGCACACGGCAAGTACTCCTCATGGGGAATAAGTGTGATTTTTTTTTATGGCATCATAGGTGCCTTCATTATGATGTCATAATTCCATATGTCGAATGCTACATCTGATCAGTATGAAAATTTTTGAGGGTCATCTAATGATAAAATGGTCCACAGAAAAAAAATATTGATTACATCATTGGTCATGTGATTCAGCAGCCATATTGTTTGTTATTTATAAACCTTCAAAAATCTTCTTCTGTGAAGTGGCTGAAAAGATTGAGGCAAAACTTTACATGTGAAACCGCCTATCCATGAGGAACAAAAGCTTCACAAATATGATGTCAAGGTCACATGATTTGGCAGCCATATTGGATTTACCTGAAAACCTATTACAAAAAATCTTCTCCAGAATGGCTGGACAGATTGAGGGGAATCTTCACACAAATGTTCCCCAAGTCTTGGGTGTACAAGTTTGTTAAGGGATAATTGATAGGTCACATGGTTTGGCGGACATATTGGATTGAAGAAAATATTAAATAATCTTTTTTCTGGAACCGCTTAGTCAATCGAAGTGAAACTTCAGAATTATGATCTAGTTGTGATGGGGAATACATATTTTAAATTTCAACTTGATCGGACACATGGTCTGGCAGCCAGATTTATTTTATTTTTCATCTGAGTTTTTTTCTTTTTTTTTGACTTTTACCCTCGCAGAAGGATTCAGAGAGGGTATTGCATTTGGGTTCATTTGTTTGTTTGTTTATTTATTTTTCTGTTTGTCTGTCTGTTTTTTGTCTGTACAGAACTTTTGTGTTTTTCTCCGCAACTGTTTGTCAGATTTGTCAGCCACATTGTTTTATTTAAAATATATAAAAAAACCTTCAAAAATATTTTTCTGTGAAATAGCTGAAAAGATCGAGGCGAAACTTTACACATATGACCGCCTATCCATGATGTCGTAGGTCACATGGCTTTGTAGCCATATTGGATTTACCCTAAAACCTAAAAAATATACACCACGCAAAAGAAGTCCTGGCAAGGGTTTCTAATCTCTGATTGCTCTTTTTCTTGTTTTTTTTTATTTTAATTAGGCTCACTTGGCTGTGCCTGGATGGGTTTGAGGGTAGACGAGTGGCAGCTGAAATGCGAATCCTATAAAGGTTCCTCCTGATGACTTCATCTTTGCTTTTTGCTTGTTTGAGTTCCTTCTGATTACTCCAATGCAGGACTGTACCTATTTGGTCTTCTATTTGATTTGAATTGAATTTATTTTAATCCCATTCTGAATTCAGTTGAATAATAATAATAATAATAATGATAATAATAATCATAAACCACGTCATGGGTCAGAGTCAAGTGTCCGATCAAAGTGGGGTTACATCAAATCGGGACGTCTTGGGACCCGGTCATCATTGCCTGCAGTTATACAATGGCAGTTCTCATGTTTCTTATTAATTACGTAACACACCAGCACACAAACACCACTCAAAACAAGTCTTGGTGCGGGTCTGCAATCTCTGATTGCTCTTTTTCTTGTTATATCTGTTGGTCTCTCTGTCTTTCTCTGAAACTACTCAATCAAGGACCATAAAACCCACATCATTAAAAAAAAGCCTTATCTGGGGAGTTTCGGATGTTATATTATGTTTCTATTATGCGAATGACCTTGTATGTTTTTTTATCGTTAGGCCAAGTTATCGATATTTTTCTGAAGAATTGTGAGATGATGGAATCTCGCAAGATTGTGAATTTAACGTTTCTTTTCTTTCCTTTAAACATTGTTCTTCACGAACTGAACAGGAATGTTGTTAAGAATAGGAAGAAAGGCGGAAGAGATTGTGAATTTAATGTTCCATCGTTATTTACTTTTAACATTGTTCTTAACAAATTGGAACAGAAACAACACAGTCATGTTTTAATGGTTCAGGAATTCACCTTCCTGCTCCACCTGCCTTGTGCTGTCGTTTTGGACTATCATTTGTGCCTAATTCAATTAATGTGTTTAATGTGAATGCAAAAATGATGTGATGCACCCTTTTTGAATTGAATTGCTGGTGGATTAAAAATGTCCATGTTTCATGTGGACAATAAAAATAAATTAAATTGATTGATTGGCCGAATGGCGGCCTCCTGCACCAAATTCTCTTGTGTAATGTTGTTAACAATGGGGGAAGGAAGGGAAGAGAGTTTGGGGTGGGGGTGGAGAGTTGAGAGAGGAAGCTTGCATCGTTGGGTGAGTGAGGGGTGGGTTGAGGTCTTGGGGTTAGGGGGGGGTTGAAGACTAAAAGAAGAAATTGTGAGGGGAGGACAGAGAGTTTGGTTGTGGGGGAGCAGGGGGAGCAGAGAGTGGATAGAGTTGGGAAAGCAGGGTTTGAGGCTTTGGGGGAAGTTGATTTGTGATGGGGAGGCTGAGGACTTGAGTTTGGAGGGGGATTGAGGACTTTGCACTGGGAAGGGTTTTGAAGACTTGTTGTGGGGAGGGCATTTTAAGACAGGATGGGAGGGGTTTGAAAATGTGGGATTGTGGGGAGGGGGGCTTGAGGGGGAGGGGTTGGGTGGGGTGTGGTTGAGGATGTGGTCACATTTTACATTATGCAGAATTTCCATGTGTCCATGCTAGTTATATTATTATATTGGTTCATTTGTATTATATACAAGCCATTCCCTGGCATTTTAAATGATATATATATATATATATATATATATATATATATATATATATATATATATATATATATATATATATATATATATGAGTGTTTACTGGATGATTGTTAGCCTCGTATATTCCGGAAACAAGACAAAAAGTTATTGAAACTGTGATGTGTGTCTCAGTCATTGACCCAGACTGGTTCTCAGATCGACCGTAATCTATTTACCCGAGCATGTTTCTGCATTGTTAAATCTTTATCTTGTTGACTTTTTGTAATGAACTACGTTCATTGTCGGGCATTTTTGGATACAGCAGGCATGTTGCTTTCTGCAAGGGACACGGAGCTCTGGCTGCATATCAAGAGTCGCAGATGGCACTCGAGGGAGTTGTTTCAGGAAGATATATGCCCCCCTAAAAACCCCTTCCCTGCGCTCTGTCCTTGTGTTCATCTCCACACAATTAGGATTTTTGTATGCTTTTCTGTTTAACTGTATGTTTCATGTGTTTCTCTGTGTAATTAGCATGTGATTAGTAATTATGAACGTTCTCCGCATACTTGTCCCATTCCCCTCTTCTCTGCTGTTCTCTGTCACCCATATCATTCTCCCTCTCCTGCTGCCATTGTGTCCCTTCACATTTTACTTCTGTCACTACTTTCCAGCACAAAATTAAAATATTGTGTATTATTAAAATAATACAGTGCAGTTGA
>NC_140966.1:2865539-2920539 GCF_056783735.1 Eptatretus burgeri
TTTAAAAGTGAGTGCACCACTTCTGAGCTGCCCTGCCAGCCCGATGGAGTTGATAATCCTTACTAATTCAAAACAAATTATTATATATTCTTGCTATTGTTCTTACCAATTCACCTTGGAAGAAAACAATTAAATTTTATTGTTCCATTTTTACATTAATTCTTTATTTAAGGTTATCTGTTTTGCAAAAACAATACTTTCATCTGCATTTATTAGTCACAGGGACATTTACTAGTCACAGGAAGGGACGAGAGGTTTGCTCTCTGTTTGTTTGTCAGTCTGTCCATCCCACCGGTTTTTTCAAACTTTTGTCCCATACCCTTTAACATATTCAACGGAAACTCGGTATATTTCTTCCAGAACATTTCACAAACAAAAAAAATTCACAAACATTCTTCCAGAACCCCAATTCTAAGCTTAATGATCAGTTACATTCCTTCAACTTTTTCTTCCATCTGTTAAAATGTCTCCCTGTGTCCGTTGTCCTGCTCCCCTCCCTCCAGTCTCACAAGAGTGTGCCCATTGTAACCTCATATTGTTTTAGAAAACCCATCCGTGCTTTTTTCTTCTCTCACCAACTCACCCCTCACCACCCCTTTTCTTTATGCCACTCGACTACTCATGTGCAACGTCTTTGTCTTCCTGTTCCCGTTTGATCCATTGTCAGCATGTGGACCTGCTGCCCTCTGTGCTTTAGCTCCCCCATGAGCCTAGATGTTTGTTTTGAAAAAAATTCTAATCTTCAAAAGGGCATAATTCTGTGAAAACTTGACTAAACGCCTTGAAACACGAACTTGTTCTGTAACTTAGCATAATAAAACCATATACCGAGTTTCCGTTGAATATGTTAAAGGGTCTGGGACAAAAGTTTGAAAAAACCGGTGGGATGGACAGACTGATGAACAAACAGAGAGCGAACCTCTCATCCCTTCCTGTGAAACCAGTCGGGGACTAATAAATGCAGATGAAAGTGTTGTTTTTGCAAAACAGATAACCTTAAATAAAGAATTAATGTAAAAATGGAACAATAAAATCTAATTGTTTTCTTCCAAGGTGAATTGGTAAGAACAATAGCAAGAATAAATAATAATTTGTTTTGAATTAGTAAGGATTATCAACTCCATCGGGCTGGCAGGGCAGCTCAGAAGTGGTGCACTCACTTTTAAACCAGGATTTGATTCTCAACTCGACCATAAACTGTCACCTTGGTGTTTTGCAGCCTGGACTTCTGATTCATCAAAAATAAGTTCACTCTGGGACATTAAAGCAGGATCTAGTCGACCAGAATTTGCTGCTGGTGGACATTCCCACCGGTTGTCTTTCCCAAATAGTTGGCGAACGCAGTTGGCACCTTTACAAAATTACAATTTTTTGTCCTGAATACCACTGAGAAGGCAACGACAACCCTTTCAGTGTAATCCTTGCCATGAGATCGCTTCCATGGCACAGACCAGAGAGAGAGAGAGAGAGAGAGAGAGAGAGAGAGAGAGAGAGAGAGAGAGAGAGAGAGAGAGAGAGAGAGAGAGAAATAAAGATCAGCTCCATCATTAAAGCATAAGCACATTGTAATTTCACCAAAAGATCAACTACAATACTTCCCATTTCAAATGGTACAAACCAAACAGCACAAAAACTTTGCAAACTACCAAAAGAATGTCAAGGGAAGTAAATAATTTCCATTGCAAAAAAGCCGAACAATAGAATGCTGTACTTGCAGCCTTCTGTTAATCGTAACTCATGTTGAAAGAATATCGAGTGGGTCTGTGCCATCAGCACACCCTTCGGGCTCACATCTTTGAGCTCACAGGCTCTGAGCCAGGGGTCTGAATCAATATTGGTGACAGAAATTCCTTTGTTGTGGACACCTAAATGCCTGTGATTCGTTTCCCTATTGATTTGTATATCCTTGTTGCCAGAGAGCATCGAGATTATGCCGACATTTGCTGAATCCTGTGTGGTTTTCCATGCAGCCTTACACTTTGAAGTGTGCAAAATCCACCCCTGATTTTGCATTCACACTTGAGTGCTATTATAGGCAGAACATGTCACTTCAACATTTGCTGCAATGAGTGGCACTTTTGGTGTGCATTTGTTTTTTGACAAAAATAAATTTCAAACTTGAACTAGAACGGCGCTCGGTGGAGCGTGCACTGCCATGCTGAAAAGTTTACGTTTTGTCTCCCACTGATAGGCTGGATCTGCATCCAGACATTAACCAAAATCAAATCACCTTGTTCTTGTCACATACACCCAACTCATCCACCTAGTTTTATCACAACCTATCCACAGCTTTTTTTAATTTCCTGCTCACCGACAAACAGGGGTGGATACATAACCTCCATCCACCTTTGGTGGCAGAGGTAATCAATGTAATAGACAGCTAAGTGTGGAATATATTTATATTTTAAAATAATAAGTGACTTTCAAAATGGCATGATCTGCCCCAGAATGTGCAGTATATGTGCAGAAACTGGGCATGGAACATGTATTGTGTGGACCAGATAAGGATTATTACCTAAAATGACTCACAAAGCCTCTAAAAGAAGCTGAAAATACTTAGAAAAGTACCTGTAAGAGAAAGAGGTGTGCATCTACAGTAAAAAAATTTGCAACACTTTCTGATACATTCACCCAAAAAGTTGATATTTTGCAGCCTGTACTTCAAAAAAAATTAAAAATTCAAAAACAATGTGAGCCTGTGCAAGGCCTGTGGACGGGCGCATTCTACCCGACCTCCCAGACCATCAATGCCAGCGAGTGAACTTTGAACCTTGCGGGATTAGCTCATGTGAACGTGGCAGGCTTGGTGATTTATTTAATGGACCTCTGTAATTGGAAAGATGATGCTGTCATTCCAAACATTCAGGCAGACTTCCCAGGGGAAGACAGTGTGTCTGTTTATTAACACCGATGGGAAGATCATATCTGGGGTTTTCAATCCACAGGGTAAGTTTGAAATTATGTTATTTATTATTAATTATAATGGGGAAGTAGTGGAGGCAGTGGGAGTGGGAACTTTATGAGCTGTGAGGGTCATTATACTGGTGCGGTTCTGCGAAACTGTCACTTTCCACAAGACAATGGCACACAACATATAGTGGTCCTGAGACAGTTGTTTCATTAGTATTCGTTTCAGATAGCCCTTCCCTTATATATAGTGGGTTTATGGGTCATATGCATTGTGTGAGCTTTAGGCAGGTCTTTATTCCCATCCTTTATCCATTTAATTTACTGTGCTGTACACAGGAGTGTTCCCTTCAGGAATGCATGCACGCATCGCAACAGAGTAGCTCGTTTCCATTTCCTGTTCTCCAGACACTGAGCACAACATCATAGCATTTCTCCAACTACCACAACGCCTTTCTAAAAAATCCCCACATCATTGAACCACAGCCCAAGCTCACCTACGCTCACCGTTGAAGCCACAACAGACAACCACCACAAATCACCACATCGAAGGCTTACCACTATTCTTACTGCCACACCACTGCTCTCATCACTCAACCACCATCACCACTGACATTCACCACCTTCCACTGGACTGGCAGAAGATGTGTTGGGGGGGGGCGGAGCACCCATACCATTATAGATGCTCGAGTCTGGATGTTCTGGAATCTTGCTTGGAGCGCAAGAGTGCATTGGATTAACGTCGTGTGGGTAGCCCTTGTGTTCCGCTCCATTACGACCCTCTCTTGGTGTCCATCACGTGTTCCTGGGCAGAAAGCACAACCGAAGTGCCTGTGTAACTACAGCATTGGTAGCTCTGCCTTGTGTCTCTTTTCCTTTGTAAATATAAGCATGTCATTTCGCCTCACCCACTTGTAATAAACCTGCTTATTATACATGTACCCAGTTCATAAGTGTCTTTTCCCGCATTGATCGAGCATTGTCCACACTTAGTGTTAGCCGGAAAGTTCTCCCCCACGTGATTTGCTGTTAGCCAGTGCACGCTCACTGTATCGCTCGGCAATAATCCGGGTGTGCATTGAGGGCACGAGACCCCCCCCCCCTCCCTTGGTGTGGCCATACACAGGAAAGGTACACACGCAAAGTAGTGAAACCCTGCCAAGATTGGCAGTTCCATTTGGTACTCGTGGTCGATTAAAAACCCACCAGTGCATGGAGTTCTCCATGCTCAGTGGCCTCAGGACAAGGAGTTCGGAAGGAGCTCGAGTGCTTCCCATCCTGGTGAGCCTCAAACCTTGGATCTTTAACAATATGTATACATTATGCATACATATATTTTCTGGTTGGTTCCAGGGCCATAAATGATATTGTACTAGATGTTTGCATCTAATCTATTTGTGTGTGTGTGTGTGTGTGTGTGTGTGTTTGTGTGTGTGTGTGTGTGTGTGTGTGTGTGTGTGTGTGTGTGTGTGTGTGTGTGTGTGTGTGTGTGTGTTTTCTCTCCACTGCCGTCACTCACCTATGCTAAAGGCAAATGGTATGAACTCGACACTTTTCATCCATGGATGTTTATTGTATTTCCTCGAGTCAGATTTGCATTTCGGAACAGAACGATTATCGTTAACCATTTTGAACTTTCCACTTTTTCATCTAAATGCTGAAAATTATTTTGAAAAGACGATTTGAATTACAGATTTCGTGCTGGCAACAGAAGGTTAAAAGTGCCCAATGAGCCACCGAATCACTGAAAACACACACACACACACACACACACACACACACACACACACACACCACACACACACACACACACACCGCACGCACGAAAGGCCTCGTTCGCATTCATATGTCATGTTTGAAAGTCGCTTATTATCAAATTCCAATGAACGAATGCAGATAACTTAACTGAATCCTTCTCTTTCAACCAATTCATCCAGTGCTATTATGGACAGTTCATTGTGATCGAATGGGAAATCGAATAACTGAACAAATACAGCTTGGAGTATCAGGAGAAACCCAAATAGACAAATATGGACTCATCAGGAGGAACCTGGATAGGATTCGGGTGTTGGCTGCTACTCCTCTACCCTCAAACCCATCCGTGAAATCCAGGGACTTCAAGATTATTGAAACTCTCCCAATGAAACTGAGTCTATGGGCCTATCACTTCACCATCGCAGACAGGTCAGTGGTCTCTCTGTCTTCTACCGCCTCCTTTCTTGTCTTGCACCCTCTGCTCTCTTTCCATGCTTTGTTCCCCCATCCCTCCCCCCCCCCTTTTCCCCAGGTTTCATCAACCCCTTTCTGGTGAAAGTACCTAAATCCAGGATCACTGCTCACCTCCACTTATTCGTTCCTTTTGTTGTTTTTTTTTTTCCTGCCTGTGGAACAAACTTCAACATTCTCTTCAATCTCATTCTTCCCTCCAGGACTTTAAGACTGCTTCTCCCGAAATCCAAAACCACGATCTTTTCTCCCCTAGTTAACCGACCACCTCACCCCAATCCCTCCTTCCAAATTTCCAGTTTTCCCTCCTGAGAGTTCCTTCTTTTATCCATTTTTTTTGTCCACCCCATGCATCCTCTCCTGCCCCTTATTTCACCCCACACCCATTGTTTGTCCAAATCTTCCTCTATCTTGTCCTTCAACTCTGCTGTTGGTGTTTCCCCCTCTCTCCACCGTTCCTTTTGTATTGTTGCATTCTGATCCGTTCATTCTATTAATACCAGCTCTTCCATGAGCCTCGCAATTTATACAAAATAAAAAAGGAAGCAGATTCTGACTACAGACATTATTTCCTAACTCTTCAACCCAAGCTGACAGGTATTCTTCAACCTCATGTCTACCGTCTCCGGTGCACGTCAAAAACACCACCTTCGAACACCATGTCCTTAAATCTTGATTAGTGCCTCAAAAAAAACACATATCTTAAACATCTCTACCAACTTTGTTTTATCATTCCTATAATGCTTCAGGGTGAAACAAACCTCTCGAGTTATGATATAAACAAGAGAGAGACAGTCTGCATGAGATGATGCTTTCATCATAGTTACATACGGTGGACAAATTCGATTCCACTCTTAATCTTCGAATGACTTGATTTTGGTGCTGAGATTTAACCCTTCCCTGATGGACCGTAGTAATCACGGATTATAATTGATGCCTTACAGATTTAAGAGTTTGTACAGACAGCATTCATTGGAACACTATCAATAGACAACTCTTTAAAACTTTGTTATTCCCACTTTTTTGTGATTCAAAATGGAATGATCTTACCTTGAAGGGAACTCAAAATCAAGCCAATTTCCTTTCTCTCTTTGGTGAACACGTGAAGCATAAGCCAGCCCTCGTGACGGTCTCCTAATTGTGGAGAAGAATGTGTGACGGATTACTTCTGTTTTGGGTGGTCCTATAATCCCATGGATGCCATTCCTCTTTTTTTACTGCCAGCCCGGGATTTCCCAGCAAAGACCAACCGACAGCAAGGAAATTGTTGTGTGAACAAAGTGAAATCCCTACTTCCTTGAAGTTTGTGAACTTATCAACATTGCATGTTAACGAATGCTCATGCTCATTGTGATGATTTCTATTTCTTCCTGTTTGTTTCATTAGGTCAAAAAATCGTGGCTGAATCACGTCTGAGAAGAACCAAAGCCGCACCGTCAGAAGAGGTTTGAAAAGCTAAAACAAATTCTCCAAATCATCAGCACAAACACAGTGACCCATGACACCAAGCATCATATCTTCCCCTTGCAATACAGCTGAGAAGCTGCTGAGCAAACCAAAAAAGGCCTGTTCTAAACTGATGAGGACTTTGAAATTTATGTTCGCAGTTGGAACAGTTGCAGTTAATTAGTAGGAGTAATTGCCTGCAGCTACCTTCATGGATGAGACATGAATGGCATCAAGTTTATACATACACACACACACACACTTATTTGATAGAATCAGAAGGTAGAGGGAGGTTGATAAAGCTACGTTGTTGTCTAGGCATTCTTCAACCTCATGTCTACAATGGTCCCATATTCTTTCTCTTCTTCTTGCATATAACACCTTGGCTGCCAGGTAGCTATCATTGCGTTGGGGCACGACAATGCCACTGATGATGCGCCCCTCTACCAGTACACTGGTACTCATTTCACCAACCTCAGAAGGATTACAGGCTGAATCAACCCCACCTGGTGTTAATTCAGCAGCCAACGAGGCTTGAATTCAGGACCCTAAGATTCCAAGCCAGCCACCGGAACCATTAAGCCAACACCAGGCTTAGTTGTCCCATCAATGTGGTAGCACCTTGATGCCATCTACAGAGATATCTTTGTGTTCAGAATACATCCATTTCAAGTCACATGCTTTGGTCATGTCATTCGGGTCTCAGCTTCCTCATTTTGAGACTTGCTGCCACCCAGATGTTCTTTCGGTGTAATCAGACGTTGACAAGTCTGGATTGAACGGGGGTCGATTTCGAACTTCAGAAACCAATCTCCTCCCCATATTGTTTCAGTGGTCACTATTTGTTGAACTATTATAAAGTCGTGCTCTTCGACAGCATACCCGGAAATCGTCTACTTATTGCTCGTCACACATCATTGCACAAAGCCATTGTCACATTGATGCTTTTGTATGCAAACGTTTCAACAATTTAAACCTGGACCTTGAACTTTTGGCTAAACCTTGGAATTTTTCATGGTGGGGACAATCAGTGGTGACACCTACTGCTAGCTCACTTTGATTCTGACACGAAATTATAGACTGAGGTCCAATTACTTGTCATAATCTTCTTTTGAGAAATTTTCTGCTTCCCTCTGTAGTTTTCTAGGAGCTCTGGTATAATGGCCACAGGGTTTTTCGTTTGACCGATTGCTTTTGATTCGTGCACATTTTTTCCACGACATACAGTTTGTACCATTTACTGTGATCATTCTCCGAATAATGTGACTGTTTGACATCTTCTCTCGGCAAAAACCTAATGACTCATCACTGCTCAATAATGGTGCACTCCTGTAGTGGGTAGGGAAGCTACATTTACAGTCTCATGATTACGAGTGCTACAGGAGTGGACATTGTGCACTACACAGTGGCATAATGGTGATAATGGTGAGATAATGCACTCTAGGTGTGGGAGATCGGCGGCTCGATCCTAACCCTGGATGAATTATTCCACAGATTAAAAAAAAATGGTATTTGCTTCTTCCTTGCTTGAGGCTCAGCATTTAAAGCATAGAGCATGGACATACCCCAAGGGTTGGCATCCTCATTGTGGAGGAGATTCCAACTTAATTGCTCCACTAAGTGTGGGAAGATGAGTGATATTTTCACAAAAGATGGTGTCACTGGAACCCAAAGTGCTTTTGGAAGTGATGTCATTTCCTCCAAGGTCAGTGGCCCAGTGCTACCTGCCGCATGGTCGGGTTGTCGGCAACTAAACTGATTCCCCTCACTGGCTTGCTCGGGGGGAGAGTGACTATGTCACCTGGCAGGACTAAAAACAACACGTGAAAAAGGATGGATGAGCTTCCTTTGGGAGCCAACGGCCATCTTCAAAAAACATCCATCCGATTGGAATGGTTCGTGGCAGGAAGGGCATCCGACGGTAAAAAGAAAATGAAAAAAATGCTCCAACACCAACATAGATCTTGGATCCAGTGGTTTCAGAAGGGCCTCCTCTTCATGGCAGTGACCCCCAGCTGTTGTCAGAAAGAAGTGGGAAAAGGGTCCCACAGAATCTCCAACTGTGGCTAAACAGGCATGTGGAGGAAAATGAGAGCATCAGAGTTCAAACATGGAATTTTGATATGAATGACATGGCAAGGCAAAGATATAAAAAGTTTGGTGTGTAGAAAATTTGAACCATGATGGGAGGAAAAGTTGATATATTGTACGTGTAGGAGTTGGAAAATGGACTGGGAAGAGTTCAAAATAACGAGGGCAAGGCGATGAATTGTATTCCTGTGGGGAACAGAGAAAGATAAATGGAGTTGGAATCATATTGAAGAAGGAGTGGAATGGGAAAGGTACTGGAAGTAAAGAGAATTTGTGATCGGTTGATGCTGGTGAAGTTAGTGGCAGTGAATGGACTAGCGGATATAATCTGAGCATACGCGTTACAAACTGGGTGTTCAGATGAGCAGAAAGAGGCATTCAAAGAGCAATTTGAAGAAAGTCAGGAGGGTACCAGCTGGCGATAAGGTTATAATTGGTGCAGAATTAAATGGCCACGTGGGCCAAGAAGTGGGTCGATACGAAATGGAACGTGGGGGAATTGGATATGGCAGGACAAATTGAAAATGGGGAGAGGATTCTTGAGATTACTGAGAGCCTTGAAATATTTCTTGTGAATACAGGGTTCAGAAAGAAGGATGAACATCTGTTAACCGATAAAAGTGGAGGTAAGAGTCTCCAAATTGATTACATCTTGGTAAGACAAAGCAACGAGAAGCAGGTTATAAATTGCAAGGTTTATATTGGGTGAAGCAAGGGTGAGTCAACATGGGCTGTTAGTAATGAACATGAGGTGTAGACATAAAATAACGGGCAAGTATGAGAAGGGGGAAGGCTAAACTGTGGAATCTGCCAGGAAAGTAGCTCTGGTCCTCTTCAAAGAGGAAATCCAGAGAAAGCAGAGGGCGATAAAGCAGGACAGGGGAGTAGAAGGAATATGGAAGAATGTGAAAGAAACTCGTCATGGTGGCTGAAAAGACAGTTGGGAGAATGAAGGTAGGAAAACCCAAGGAAAAGAGACATGGTGGTGGAATGAGGAAGTACCAGACGTGATTAAAATGAAGGAGATGGCAAATAAAGAATGGAAAACTACAGGAGAAGATCAAGACAGAGAGTGGTATAACAATGTAAATGGTAGGGTGCAGAAAACAAGGCAAGGTGGGAAGCAGTGCAAGAAAGGTATGATCATTTAGAAACAGCAGAGGGTAAGAAAATTATCAAAAGAATACCAAGAGCGAGGCAGAAACAAAGGCAGGACCTGCGTGAGTGTGTGCAGTAAAAGATGATGCTGGTCAGATCCTACTTCGATAATAGGAAACTACGAGAAGGTGGAAAGAGGACTTTGGAAAGTTACTAAATATGGAAAATGAGAGAGAGGCCCTGACAGAGGAATGGAAAACTAAGGGACCCATGAAGGAGGTGCAAGACGATGAGGTTAGAAAAGCACTTGCCGAAATGAAAAGAGGAAAATCCCTTGGACTATCTGAAGCTACAGTCGAGTTTGTGAGCACGCAAGGAACTGAGGGAGTTAAGTGGATGGTAGAGTTGATGAGGAGAGTGTGGAGTGAGAAGATACCATACGAGTGGAGGTAGAGCATAATAATAATACCAATTTTCACACAGAAAAGGACATCTTAGACCGTGGAAATTACAGAGGGATCAAATTGATGGAGCATGCTATAAAGATACTGTCGACTGAAAAGGATTGAAGACCTAAGGCTAAAGGAGATTGTGAAGAGAGATGAGATGCAGTGTGTATCTCATCCATTGCTCCCCTTGTTTTGCATGGATTCGTGCAAAGAAAGGGAACAATGGATGAGATTTTCATCATGAGACCAATTCAGGAAAAGATGCCGGAATGAAATAAGAAGCTGTAAAATAGGCATTCATGGATCTCGAGAAGGCATTTGATAGGATTCCAAGAGAAGTGGTGTATTGGTGTTTGAACAAGAATGGCGTGTCAGAGACGATTGTTAGGATCATGACATAAATGTGTGTGGGAGTTAATGCCATGGTCAGGACAATGAACAGAAATTCACACTATTGTAGAGTGGAGGTTGGTGTACACCAGGGTTCGGCACCAAGTCCCTTATTTTTTGTAACAGTGATGGATGTACTGAGGGACAACATCAAAGACTGAGAACAGTGGGAGCTCCTGTTCACAGCCGACTTAGTCAAAACAGCAAAGTCAAAGGAAGAGCTGCAGAGATGGGTGCTGGAATGACAAGAGAGCTTAGAGTGACCTGCAAAAGTATTGTCGTGTCCAGGGGGTTTGCCCCTACTGGACGGACAGTTGAGTGATTTCCCTTTAGAGGTGAACAGCCGGGATTCTCGGGAGATTATGGCACGTGCGGGACGGGAGGGAGGCAAAGGCACGTAGCAGACGGAAGCACATCACAGGGCGTTAGTCTCGAACCCACGACAATCAGACAACACAAGCAACTTAAATAAATACGAGGTTTAATGAAAATAAATCAAATACTTACAATGGTAATAATTCATTCAAAGTGTAATAATAAAAACCGAACATGAGATGAAACTAAATCTAATCTCGAGGCGCCTCCACACGGACTTTAATACAGACAAGGGGACAGGATAATAACAGAAAAATCCCTCCCTTATCCTGGCACTTAGCTGTGTGCCCAGAGATGACATTCTCAAGCTTGAAGGTCGCCAAACCGCTTTGTCATTTCACAGGAAAATGCACCCAAAATGGTGCCCAGCCATTCTCTGGGCGGGATAACGTATAGGAGGAAATTTGGATGGCAATACTCAACACCGGGGCTCAGAAAATGCCGTGCAACTTCGTTCATCGATCGCACTTGCCAAAGCCGCTGCTCTGCAAAAATGGCGCCATCTCTTTGCCCAATGGCATAACACGAGGCTTTGAGGTTGGTCCCTCATGACCCAGCCAACACTCAATGGTCAGCGTCTTGCTCTCCACGCGAGCCATTTAACCTCAGCACAAACACGAGAATCATGCAGTCTTCTTCACCATGTCGAGGGGAAGCCAGCTGAAATGTCCTTCTCTTTCAACCGCCGATCCTGCCTCTCTCGCTTTGGTCCCGCTCCAAACCTCTTCTTCTGACTGCCTTATTGTCGCACCACGTTAGACTCTCATCCTCACCTAACTCTCCTCCACTCTGATGTCACGCCCATCAATCATCCACTCCGGGGACATGGTTTGCCAGTTGTCACCCCTGGAGGCAGGGTTTCTTGCCTGCTTGGACGTGCAGCTTGGAAGTTCTTGTTTTAAGGACATGATCCCTGTTTATCGCAGGTATTGAAATGCAAAAACATCAGAAAAGATCACAGGGGGGCAATCACATACTGGGAGAAATTATCCTCAAACCCTACCTAATTAACACAGCACCTCCCCCCATGTGGTGATTCATAACAACTTAAGCTCACAGTTTCCCTCCTTAATTTACTTCACGATGTCTCTTACATGTCCATGGACCATCCTACCCTATACAATCCTATCTTTCTGATGAAATTTCTCCATCTACACCACAAACATAACAGTATTCACCCATAGCAATAATGCCACATTTAGATGAATTATGAATGATGTTGAAACAATTTTTCCAAATGAACTTTTTTATTCATAACTGAAGAGATCAAACTAAACACTGTTGTAGTTGAAGGAGTTACATATCAAGAATACCTGAAAAATCATGTACAAATCAAAGTTCACTGGCTGTAAAGGTATTCAGCCCCTTAGGTCAGTACTTGGTGGAAGCACCTTTTGCAGCAATGACAGCTGTGAGTATTTTTGGGAAGGTCTCAACAAGCTTTTCACAGTGAGATGGTGAAATCATCAACCATTCTTCATGTGAAAATCGCTCTCGTTCTGCCAAGTTTGATGGCGATCGTTGATGGACTGCAATCTTCAAGTGTCACCATAAATGTTCAATTGGGTTCAAGTTAGGATTTTGACTGAGCCACTCAAGAACATTAATTTTATTCTTAATCAGCCACTTCAGTGTGGCTTTGTCTTTGTGCTTCGGATCATTGTCCTGCTGAAAGGTGAATCTCCTCCCCAGTTTCAGATTCACGGCTGATTCAAGCAGGTTCTCATCAAGGATTCTCCTCGACTTTAAACCGTCCATTATCCCTTCTATCCTGACAAGTTTGATGGTCCCTGCTGATGGAAAGCAGCCCCGTAACATGATGCTGCCACCACCATGCTTGACAGTATGGATGGTGTTGACTGGGTGATGTGAGTGTTCAGCTTGCACCAGACAAACTGCTTTGCATTTAGACCAAAAAGTTCAATTTTTGTCTCGTCTGACCACAAAACTTTTCTCCACGTGCCTGCAGTATCATTAAGATGCTTTTTCACAAACTCCATCCGAGCTTTTAGATGCATCTTTCTCAGTAATGGCTTCTTTGTTGCCATCTGTTCATAGAGTCCAGATTTGGGAAGGGATAGAGATGTTGTTGATTTATGAACACTGACCCCCATTTCAGACATAGAGCCTTACAGATCTTTCAAAGTCATTGTTGGATTCACAGTGACACCTAAAACCAGTTTCCTGCTTGCCGGGCTGTTGAATTTTGGTGGGCGATCTGATCTGGTTAGAGTCTGGGGGGGGGGGGTATGATACATCTTTTACTTCTTAATGATGGATTTCACAGTACTCAAAGGGAGAATGAGTGAATTTGAAATCTTCTTATAACCCTCTCCTGATCGGTACTTCTCCACCACTTTATGTCTGACTTCTTTGGAAAGCTCATTGGTCTTCATGTTTGCCTTGTTGGTTGATCAAGTGAGTTGCACTTTAAAACTTCTTAGATAAGTGAGAAAGCTTATTTTTTTAAAGTTCAACCACTGATTCCATACAGGTCAAATCTATTACACTTGTTTTGTAACATTTTAAAAACAAATGATTTACTCCTGAAGTGATTTTGGGTTAATTCGGTAAAAGGTTTGAAAACTTGTGTCACAGAGAATCATCTGATTTTCTCTGTTAATCTAACTTATTCACATTTAACTGCATTTTTTAACTTTATCACTTTGGAGAGGTTTGTTAAAACTCTTTCTGTTAAGTTTGATTTGAAAGCATCATGAAATAAACTCAGGTGGCATCAAGATGTGAATTGGAGAGGGGTTAATATTTTTGCAGGCAACTGTAAACAAGATAACGATGAACTCAATAAATTATCAGGTGAAACCATCCCTACATCATTCTTTGAATAATGGTTGTGCCTACAAATGAAACAAAACACCTCTTTCAATTTGGGTTCACAATCCCCACAAACACAGGTGTGTGCGTGTGCGTGTGTGCATATCAACGGTTTAATATTTCAGTGGTGCAATTCATTCATGGAAACAATCAACATGCACTATCATTGCAATTGGATCCAGATATTGACTGGGAAGAATCATTATTCAAAGAGACATGTAGGGATGGTTTCACTTCATCATTACCTCCGCCACCGAAAGTGAAGGAGGTTATGTTTTCACCCCTTTCTGTCTGTGTGCAGGATATCTCTAAAAGTTGTGGATGGATCTGGAAGAAATTTTAGCACGATATCTCAAAAAAATTGTTGACGGATTCGGTTGAAACTTGGTGGACATGTTGGGTGAGTGTCTAGGACGAATTGATTCGATTTTGGTGAAGATCCGAATGCGGATCTGGATACGAGAATTATTTAATTCTTAAAGTGATTCTTCACCATTGAGAGATCGGGCCAAAAATGATATAAAACTGTATAGAATGATATTTCAAAAATGTGTTGGGCCAGATATGTTCTCGTGGATCAGGCATTATATGGTTGAGGTATGTATGCGCTCTACCGAGTGCCCTTCTAGTTGAACATGTTACATTAGTTATTTGAGCCTGTTGTTTGTGTCCTTCATGATGTGGTGAGAGCTGATTTTTAAACAGTAAGTGTCCTTAAAACAGTAGATTTCCTGTTTGGAATGATTTTCCATTTTGTTTGACTGCCAGACAGGCAGACAGAGTGAAAAATATTATCTCACTCCTCTCTGTGCATGTGCGATCAGGATAAATTCAGAGCCAAAGTATTGTTAAACTTCACGTTTGTTTGCCAATTCATGTTCCGATTCGATTTCAAAATGTAACACTCAATTGAAGTCAGGTTGTTCCTCAGTCATAAACTGACGTTTGTATTGGAATGTGCCTTTCACAGTGAAGCCGTGTGACTATATGTCTATTAATTATGTCCTGTTTGATCGTCAGTTGCACCTTGACTTGACACACATACGTCTATTAATTCCATGCTATTGGAATATGTACGTTTCGATGATTTAGACTGCTGAGAAGTGAGACCCCTTAGACCGTTGAAGACCCTTTGAGACCCCCACGACACTTAAGACCCCTAAAAGACAAAAGACCCTGACAACCCAAAAGACGAAGATGACCCAAAAGTCCCTGAGGATCCAAAAGACTCAAAAGACCCAATGACCCAAAAAACCCCAATAACTCAAAAGACCCTGAAGACCGCAAAGGCTCCAAGGACCCAAAAGTCACCAAGGACCAAAAGACTCTGAAGACCCCAAGGACCCAAAATACCCTTTAGACACCTTAGACCTAAACGGCGACCCCTTATACTCTTCAGACAGATTAGACAGCTTACCCTTGATCATTTAGACTACTTAGACCTTGTTATATCACAAATAAATGTCAAGTAAAGATATTACAAATAAATTTGTACAATAAATGTTTTGTTATGATTTCGTGTACATCAGGACAACACAGCAAATCTTTGACATAAATTTCTGCAACGACGTGTGGCAAGGCAAGCAAAGCAAGCTGATCCACGCTAGTTATCTATATATTACTAAAACTCTCATCTTGTATGGATGTATGTATGTATGTGCGTATGTATGTATATTCCCGAAATACAGCCAAAACGGTAGACGATAACACAAAAACTTTAGGGCCACCTTACTCACCATTCTCCTGCGGTGTGCAGTATCAAGTTTCATTCAAATTGGGCAACGATAAAATTATTTTAAAAATCAATTCCCGATTCAGTCGAGTACTCTTCGGGAGAATTTGATCAATGCAAACAACCTCAGTGGTATAGTTTGCTGGAGCTATGTTCTTTTTTTTCTTGAAATCACATTTCATCAACCGCTGTCACAACGGTAACCCATCGGGTTCACTGGTTGTCTAGTATATATATATATATATATATATATATATATATATATATATATATATATATATATATATATATATATATATATATATATATATATATATATATATATATATATATATATATATATATATATATATATATATATATATATATATATATATATATATATATATATATATATATATATATATATATATATATATATATATATATATATATATATATATATATGTATATATATGTATATATATATATATATATATATATATATATATATATATATATATATATATATATATGTATATATATATATATATATATATATATATATATATATATATATATATATATATATATATATATATATATATATATATATATATATATATATATATATATATATATATATATATATATATATATATATGACAGAGATGGCTGTCCCTCATATGTTCATGGTTTACGCTGATTGGCTGTTGGAGGCTAGGTACAATGTGATTGGCTCCTGACAAGATTGAATAATATATCGCATATGCTTATTAAAAGCTGATATTCGAAATCCGATTCCATATTTGATGACTGAAACTCATGGCCTAAATCATTTTGTTGAAATCTGGAGTTAAATTGGATGAAAATAATTATATGTATGTCTGGAGATTGCATCATCTTCTTCACTGGCAACCTATTTTACTCCCAAAAAGGTCTGCTCACTGTTTTCAACTCCATCCCCTGCACTGTCCCTTCACCCGGTTATCGTTATCTGCCGTTGGAAAGGTAATCGTAGATTTAGTTTGTTGAAAAAAAACCGTTGCCATGGTTAGATATTCCGTTTGAAGTGCCGCATGAAGAAACTATTAGCGATGGAAATTTTCTTAAAATTATTTTCACTATTCTTACTTCTTCCTCCTCTTCGGTACTCATTCGATCTCATGAAAAGTTCCAGAACAATCCTTGAAAGTCAGTGGGAAGGGTGTTGGTAGTGATGGGCCTTGAAATGCCATTCATATTTCCCATCACTCGTGGAGAACGGGTGGGGGGAATGGGGGGTGGGAGTCCAGAGGTAGGGGGGATGAGGGAATGGGGGGAGGGGAGTTGAGAGGTAGGGGGATGAGGGAATGGGGGTGGAAGTCCAGAGGTGGGGGGTGGAAGTCCAGAGGTGGGGGGTGAGAGTCCAGAGTTGGGGGTGGGAGTCCAGAGTTGGGAGGGGTGGAAGTACAGAGGTGGAGGGAGTGGGAGTCCAGAGTTGGAGGGGGTGGGAGTGCAGTGGTGGGAGTCCAGGGGAGGTCAGAGTCCAGAGGTGGGGGTGGGAGTCCAGGGGGGGAGGTGGGAGTCCAGAGGTGGGGGGTGGAAGTCCAGAGGGAGGGGCGTGGATGGGAGTCCAGAGGTGGGGGAGTGGGAGTCCAGAGTTGGGGGAGGTGGGAGTCCAGAGTTGGGGGAGGTGGGAGTCCAGAGGTGGGGGGAATGGGAATCCAGAGTTGGGGGGGTGGGAGTCCAGAGGTGGGGGGTGGGAGTCCAGAGGGAGGGGGCGTGGGTGGGAGGAGAGAGTGGAAGGAGTGGAGGATGGACCCAGTGTTGCCTAGCAGGCTGACAATCCCAGGTGCACTTGCCAGTTTTTAATAAAATCGTAGTGGGCAGATATTGTTTGATTTCATGCTGTCTATCGAGTCAGAAATGGGAGGTCTCCACCAGAGCATTGAAAAATTGGAAGATCGTGAATGAAGGGTTCAAAGTAATTTTATATTCAATAGTTTGTGGCACTGCAGTATTTGGATAATATCACTTTATGTATTACTACATACTACATGCTGCAGCTGCATTGCAGCCAGAGATCGAGAGATTGCAATTGTTCACAGTGTGAAGTAGATACTGTTTTGAATTTTACTTATGTTACAGTTGACACACAGACTATATATATATATATATATATATATATATATATATATATATATATATATATATATATATATATATATATATATATATATATATATATATATATACATATACACACACACACACAAGTCTGAAGACGACGATGGTTCACGAGCGGTATTTGACGATGTAGATCGTTTCAGAAGTCAAGGATGAGACAATGTGATAATGTTTAACCAAGTTATAAAAATGATCAACATGATGTGGTACAAGTGACAGGTTATTCGCTGCAAAATGTCGAAAACCCGGTTTCGTTCAACAACTTCAAAAATTTGACCTTTGCATAACCTTTAAAGGTCACAAAACAATGTTGTGGACATTAAAATAAGGAAACGGGATACGTGCTATAGCTTATTGGAGTTAGTTCGTTGAAGAAGGTCGAAAACCTGGTTTGATTCCCACAACTTTGAAAATTTGACCTTTGTGAACTTCAAAGGTCAAAGGTCAAGAATTATGACCTTTGGTGCAAAACTTCCTCTGGAACATTCCAGGAACAATATAACGTCGTATAGGCTATATGGCATTTCGCACTCATCGGATTATCCATACTTTGATGAAATCAACGTAAAAACAAAGTTGAAGGGGGCGCCACGGGCAAGGTATTTGAGATAGAGTAAATTGGTTTCGAGAATTTAGGTGGGGAATGACCTCAAGATTATGCATAAAAAATATTGTCATTCTAGCTCTCAAAGTTTGGGCAATCGTATGATTTTTATGTCAAAATTCGAAATTTTCTAAGTTTGTGACCTTGTGACCTTGACCTTGGGACGAAAATGAAAAATTGAGGGGCTATGCAGGTGCCATTGGGCTAACCAAATACCGAAACCCCTGCCAGATTCGACAAACCCCTCGGAGAAGAAAATTTTTTACGTCAAAATTTGCAATTTTCTAAGTTCGTGACCTTGTGACCTTGACCTTGTGACGAAAATGAAAAATCAAGCTCCGTGGCGCTATGCAGGTGTCATTGGGCTAACCAAATACCGAAACCCCTGTCAAATTTGACAAACCCCCTTGGAGAAGATTCAAATTGAAATTGGCTACCCCCTAAAAACACATGTTTTTTAGGCGTAGCTCTGCCCATAATGGGCGCACCATGCCCATTTTCAGGAAAACACAACTAGATCATGCTATAAACCTCCCACCAAAATTTTATCAGGATCGAATCAAAACCCACGGAGCTGTGCTTGGGACAGACAGACAGACAGACAGACAGACAGACACACAACAATAACGAATATATTAGTCACTTATTTTTTTTGTGAAAATATTTTTTCATTAACCATATATATATATATATATATATATATATATATATATATATATATATATATATATATATATATATATATATATATATATATATATATACACACTTTTTGTTCCTTAGCCACTCCAGTGTAGCTTTGGTTGTGCGCTTCAGGTCGTTGTCATGCTGAAAGGTGAAATTCTGTCTCAATTTCAGCTTTCTTGCAGAGAACAGCAGGTTTTCCTCTCGGATTTTTCTGTATTTTGCTCCATCCTTTTTCCCTTCTCTCCTGACAAGAGCCCCAGTCCCTGCTGATGAGAAACATCCCCATAACATGATGCCGTCACCACCATGCTTCACAGTCGGGATGGTGTTCTTTGGGTCATGTGCTGTGTTTGGTGTACACCAAATGTAACGTTTTGCATTTAGGCTAAAAAGTTCCATCTTGGTTTCCTCAGACCACAAAACTTTTTGTCACACGGCTTCAGAATCTCTGGAGTTTTTTTTTTGCATACCTTAAATGGGACTCAAGGTGGGCTTTTTTGAGTAATGGCTTCCTCATTGCCACCCTACCTTATAGTCCAGACTTGTGGAGTGCTTGGCTTGGGATATTGTTGTCACATACACACAGTGACCAGTCTTTACCCTAAAGGCATGTAGCTCTTTCAAAGTTGCCACTGGTGGCTTCTCTGATCAGTCTCCTCCTTGCTTCAACCTCCAGTTTGGAGGAACGACCTGATCTCGGCAAGCTCGTGGTGGTACCATACACCTTCCACTTCTTAATTATTGTCTTGACCGTGCTTCAAGGGATACTCAAAGCCTTTGAAATATTTTCATGCCCATCCTCTGATCTGTGCCTTGCCACAACTTTATCTCAGAGGTCTTTTGAAAACTCCTTGATGCTCATGGTTGAGTCTTTGCTGTGAAATGCACTCCCTAGCAGAGGAAACTTACAGGAACAGCTGATTTTATCCTGAAATAATTATAATCACCACACTTTAACACAGGTGGAAGATAATTAACTTGTGTGATTTTGAAGGTGATTGGTTATACCTGAGCTAATTTACAATTGCTATTATAATGAGGGTGGACACTTATCCAACCAAGATGTTCTCGTTTTGTGTTTTTAATTAATTTTATTAAATTTGTCGAATTTGTTTTTAACTTGGAAGTCTTGGGTTTCAATGTGTAAATAAAGGTGGAAAAAGACTGATTTGATGCAATTTAATTCCAGGCTATAAGGCAACAAAAGGTGAAAATCTTGAAGGGGGTGTAGACTTAAGACGCTGTGCCTATATGAGTACAAATAATGTCTTTTAGCCTTTCTGTGCCAATATGAAGATGCTTTATGTAAATTCCCCAATATTTGTTGACCAATTCCTGCAATATCATGTGCTATCACATGTCCACCCAAATTTAAATTGTCTAGCTTGGGTTCAAATCTTTAAAAATAAATCACCCTCTTCACCCTCATTCAGATGGTAATTAAGCCAGAGGACTCATCTCCCTCCACTTGTCGTTGCTGGATGTTAAGGATCCCATGGTGTCTTTTCAAGAAGTGTAGGCAAGTTATCACCAGCAACCTGAACAAATCATCATCATCATCATCATCATCGTCATCATCATCATCATCCCTAGTCTTTGAGGTTGCCAGAAGTAGTGCTCAGCTTTAAGTTACAGAGCTTGGTTTTAATTCCCGTAGGAAAAGGGTCCAATTACCAACTGTCTCCCTGTTACTTTTCAGATAGGGACATGGATAGTAAAGCACGCCATCATTGTCGAAGAGATGTTAAGCCTGTTGTCCTGTCTACTCCAATTACTCATAAACATTAGAGATCGCAAGTTGCCTTCCGAAAAGACCAGGCCATCGTGTGCAAGGACTTAATAAAAATTTAATTCCTGCTGACTACCGCTAGTCAGAGCAATGACAAACCAGTCAATATAAACCTTGCTGTTGGACTGCTTCGGCATTGCTCTGAATCTACGTTGTGAGAGGATGCAACCATCATTAGCAATAGATATATATATATATATATATATATATATATATATATATATATATATATATATATATATATATATATATATATATATATATATATATATATATATATATATATATGACTAATCGATGATAAAGCAAATATGAATGAAACATTTAGTGTTTATGAATTAGTCGTATGAAGATTGCATTACAAGGTATTTTCATTTATTTAAACTAAAATGTTGAACAAATTAGCATAAAGAACTAACATGAAAATTTTAATAATGATCTTTTGAATTGTTTCATGAGATGCTTCCATCATGAGGCTGACTTCCACAAATGATGGGATTGAAATGTATTTCCATGGTCCAATAACGCGTTGCAAAGGACACATTGCCTTCGCCAGCAATTTTACGATGTCTGATGTCTGCGGAAGCCAAGGCTGTTGACACGTCAGGCAACGTGACCATCTCCGTCACGTGCTCCTCCAATCTTTTCGAATCATGGGAACGATGGAATGCCTTAAATACACTGTTTCCATTCTTTAGAGCACCCATCCCCTTGAACATTGCCAGCCTGAGCCAGTTTTTATCCACATTCATCTGTCTCAGTCAATCCCCCTCTCTCTCTATTGTTAGACTTTCATCTCACCGATCTCTTAAAATTCTCAATTTCTTTGCCTCCATTGATCTTCTTGGCTTTGTTGGATCCAGAGGCTGTATTTACTTAATTGACTCTTTGCATCTACGGTGGGATTCACACTTGAATAGCTGTTCCTCTATCTCTTTCTTCTCATCCCCATCTGCGACATCGTTGCATCTCCCAGAGGTCGAGCCGCGCTATCATGATGCGATCTGACCTGTTGCCTTCACTTATGCTGCTGCTGCTGCGTGCAACACGGGGACAGTTTCCTCGCGAGTGCACCACTCTGGAGACATTGCGCTCGGCGGAGTGCTGCCCGGCGCACCCTACCGGCAGGCCAGGGGATCGTTGTGGGGACACACTCGGACGTGGGACATGCCAGGTGCGACTAAAATAATACACAAACTTATCCACATTGGTATTTGTAATTTCAAGTGTTTGCAAGTTCTCCGACACTTAATAAATAAGTAAACTGATGAATGCCTACAGCTGTTTCTAAACAACTCAGACATCCGATTTCCCTTTTCCCCAAAGCTCTGTTATCTCCACCGGTTTACACGACAATATGCCACGATCTGTGTCGGGCTCATGTTTTAATGCATCCGCTTATCCTTGCATCATTACACATCTGGGACAGGACTGTAAATGCCATTTCAGGTATTCGAGAATATTGACACTTGTATGCTTTTGCAGCTAACAATTTGTAGCTTCAGTTAAACACTGGAATTGCTGAAATACTAGCAGTCACCCATTGAAAAATCAATGGGGCTAGATGCTTTGAATCATGATAGAAGAATCCCAAGATGAAAATCTTAATATAATAACAAGAAGAAGACGTCGTGCAGAGCACGATACTTGCAAAATCCATAAAACAAATTTGACCTAAAAAATAATTGGCTCGTTGAATTCCTTGACCTGATGTGCAAATCCTCTTCAAAATTTAAGTCAGTGGGATGAATATTGAGGATTTTAGAAACACCATCTTAGTTTTTGACCTTGGGCCTATGTTGACCTTTTGGTCCATGTTGACCTCAAAAATAATTGGTCGTTGAATTCAGTGACCTGAAATATAAATCCTCTTCAAATTACAAGTCAATCGGATGAAAATTGAGGATTTTAGAAATCTCACCAAAGTTTTTGACCTTTTGCCTATGTTGACCTTTTCACCTCAAAAACAGTAGGCTTCTTCCTTATGACAAACTCTACCATGTGGTGAAGTTTTGTGAAGATTGGTTTCAAATTGTGATCTGTCGGCGACAAACAAACAGACAGACAGAATAACAAAATCGACGAACCAATATGCTTGAAATATCTTCGATTTTGAAAGTAAAATACCGCTGGACAGAATAACTTGAAAACTGGATGTAAGGCCTAAGTCACATTTGCTCTACGGCGAGGATATGGCGGCCGTATGCCCTATGAATTGACAGAAACGTGCGGCGGCCGCAGAGTTTCTGCGGTGGCCTCAGGGTGGCCCAACGCCGTTTAGCTATATTTTACAGGCCGTAGGGTTCGCCGTGGAATTATAGCGTGAAGTTATAACTTTTTTCATTTCAACGTTCGCCGTAGCAATTCGACAAGCCGAAACAAAAGAACTGGTAAAAATTAAAAAAAATTAAAAATAAAAACCCACTCGTTACCGTCCGTCTGGCCGCACGTTCGCCTTAGGGCCCCTCTGCGGTCCCCCTGCGGTCGCCTTGCGGGCACCTTGCGTCTGCCTTGAAAATTCTATGACCGCCGCAGGAACGCCCCAAGGTCACCGTGCGACATCAAATCAAAGACCATACGGCACCCCCACATTTTCGGTCTCTACAATTTATAAATACGCTGTGTGGCTCCCCGAAAAATAAAAACATATGTGACTGCTACATTGTGTGACCGTGAAAATACTGCGGCCGCCCTATAATTGCCAGTGGCCGTAGATTTTGTAGACCCCACGGCCGCCGTGGCAAATGTGACTTAGGCCTTACCACTTAATAATATATCAAACTCCTGGAATTTGTACAATTTGTCCGGGAGAAAAAAAAAACATACTCCCTTGCCTGCTCCCTTGAGGAGTAGGTATTGTTAGTAGATTGTCATAGATCACCGCAGCAGATTTCAGTCGATCACTAACTCCGACGACCGCGACATGTAAATCAAAATATCGTGCGGCGTAACAGACAGGGTGGAGAGGGGGCTTATTTTGGTTAACCGTGCACTTTTTGCGTATTATTATATCGATAGTTTTCCATGTGATGCCTGTGATAATATTAACTCATCTGCAAGAAAATTATCAATGAAATTTAATTATTGTGCAGGGTGTTCCAAAAAGACCCTGACAAATTTGGTTATTAATATATTTAGTACCACAAATGATACAATGATACCCTTTGGTTTATATCATACAGAAATTCATTAGGTCTTGTGCGCACCACCAACACACTTCAACGTGAGCTCTGTTTGTCACAAGCAGGACATCAAGATGGTACACGAGTTCTTGCCATGTTCAGCTCAGCATGTTTGCGTCAACCTGAAGTAGTTCAGTTTCACAGACGAAGCTTTCTATCATGTATCCGGGAAGGTCAACTGACACAATGCGAGGATCTGGGCCTCTGAAAACCCCCACGTGGTCATTCAACACATACATGTCAGTCCAAAGGTCAATGTGCGATGTGGCCTTCTTCATGACCGCTTCGTGGGTCCGTTTTTCTTTGCGGAGGACACAATGACCTCAACAACTTACGTGAACATGTTGGAAGGATTCGACTTCCCACAGATTGAAGACTTGCAACCTGATGTCATTTTTCAACAGGACATTGCTCTCCCTTATTGGGCCTTAGTCGGTTGAACCGTCCTGAATTAAAAATTTCCATGCCGCTGAATTGGCTGATATGGACCAACCACTTAGCCCCCATGATCACCAGACGTAACCCCCTTTGATATTTTTTTTCTGTGGGAGTTTGTCAAAGATGTTGTCTGCAACACCAAGGTGGTAAATCTGCAGGATCTTTGTTCTCGGATCACAGCTGTATGCACACTGGTGGATGCAAACATGTCGAGCTGAACATGGCAAGAACTCGTGTACCAACTTGATGTCGTGTGTGACAAACAGAGCTCACATTGAAGTGTGTTGATGGTATGCACAAAACCTAATGAGTTTTTGTATCATATAAACCAAAGGGTATCATTGTATCATTTGTGGTTATAAAGATATAAACAACCAAAGTTGTGCAGGTCTTTTTGGAACACCCAACCTTACCTTACACGTGCAGATACCCACACCTTGTGTGGAAGGAATTTCGAGATTAGATATGAGAAGATGATTTGTAATACTGCTCTCCACCATGTGGCCCGATATGATACACATTTACATAGATAATTGGGATCTTCCCACCACCCTTAACCCCATACCCTGTAGGTGGTTTGAAAATGTTTTCTTGCACCTCCAATTTGCCAAGAGGATTCCAATGGTGTGCAATATGATGGGGTTACTGCCATCCATCCAATGGAACCATACTCTGTGCAGAGCCTTGGTGCTGGGTGCTGCCTAAGCAGTCTCCTTTGGCTATTGGGTATAATCCTGGACTAGTTGCCACTCCGACACAGGATACCAGCAAGCTGGCACTCATTTTGCTGACCTCGGAAGGATGACAGGTAGTCAACCCCACCTGGTATCAATTCAACAGCTGAGTGGGATTTGAACTCAGGATCCTAGGATCCCAAGCTCACCACCCTTACCATTAAGCCAACACCAGGCATACCCAACCATGTTACTACATAAACAGGAAACCCTCCAATATCATGAGGGTTAAGTTCCTGGGAAATGCCATGATAATTGAAACCACAATTACGGAAACCAAGGGCTTTGGTTCCAGGACTTCAAGAAGATATCGAGGAAGATAGACGGTAGCCAGAAATAAACACATTACCATTGAAATAAATACGTAATAAAAAAAACATATATAATTATAATGTCAATATTGAAATAAACATATAAATAGAATAAATACAGTGTAAATTAAACAAAAACACATGACTTTTACCTTTTAAATTTATTACAACACAGCTAGGTCGGTGACGGTAAATATATTATGTACTCGTTTGTTCTCTACTCTGCCGAAAATACAAAACACAAGACTTAGCTTGGAGATGATGCTGTTGGAGGAGGGAGGATGGGGTGGAGTGGGAGAAGGGTGAATGGAAAAGGGGTGGGTTTACCATCGTTGGTTATCCCTCCTCAATCCCTTTAAATGCTGAGCGTCACATATTCTCTTCTATATTCTGTAACAATTTGTGCTGAAATCATTACAGCACAAGTAATAAAGCTATAGTCAGCGGTTCACATAATTGGTACTCAGGTACTCATGCACAGTAAAAAAAAAAAAACCCCAACTAAACGCATACTTCAAAGATGCTCAGAAAGCTTCAAAGGGTACGAGCACAACAGAGGCTTTTCTGAGTGTAGGTGAGATTCTTCTGTGATAATTCTGATAATTGATTTTCAGTGATTTCAAACTTTAAATCCACAAAATTAAAAGTATACATTATAACGATATAATTTAAAAGCTATATTGCAAGTTTATAACTTTTATGATTAAAAAAAATTAGATCTAAGGAGAAAAAATTCTCTCTTCTTCTTTCGGCTGCTCCCGTTAGGGGTCGCCACAGCGGATCATTCGTATGATCCGCACAGTGATTTGGCACATGTTTTATGCCGGATGCCCTTCCTGACGCAACCCTGGTCGCCTCTTACGACACAGGGATATGGTACACCTATTTTAACCGGGGTATACACCGGCCCAGTACACTGGTACTCACTTCGCCGACCTCGGAAGGATGACAGGCTGAGTCAACCCCCTGGTGTATTAATTCAGCGGCCCAACGGGGCTTGAACTCAGGACCTTTTGGATCCCAAGCCGCTGCCCTAACCACTGCACCAACACCAGGCTATATCTAAGGAGAAAAAAAATTAGATCTAAGAATTAGATCTAAGGAAGAAGGGGAGGCCCAGGAGCAAATAGAACAAAAAAAGAGTGGCTTGTGAGTGTATTCTGGAGTTAACGTTCCGTGAGACAACTTACAGAGGAGTGAAATGCATACAAAGCTGAGAGGTGCATTAAAAATCGGAGTGGAGATTGGGAAAGCAGACGAGTGCACTCGAAGCTGACAAAAACATTTTTTGTGAGTACCAAACCATTTCTGCTGGTACTCCTTGGAGAACCCCTGAATATAATCATGCAGCATTTTTCTCTCTCTGTCAATCGACTAAATGCACCACTTTAGAGTTCTGCTAGCATTAATATGTTGGATCAAATAAATCACCGCAGTGTATATAGTTACCTCTTCGATACATTTGAGTTATGATAATTAAGCGATTCAAAGTTGCTCCTTTATAATTTAACAATGGATGAACGCACTAAATTTTAAAGGAGAGATTGGGGTAATATTTCTGCACAACTCTCAAGCTTTCAAAATTGTCTGGCACCAAGTCATACTTTATAATGCTGTCTCACAATGGTATTCTGGGGCCCTTCCTTCAATGGTTATCAGCTTTTTCTCTGCGAGTGGAAACAAGGGGTTGCTCATGATGCCATTCTCGAAATCTTGAGCTTGAGGTTGGTTTCTCCAAAAGTATCATTTCAAGAAAAATCTTATTCTTTGTCGACATCAGTGACCTCTCTGCTTCCCTGTAGCACCCTCTGTATAATTTTGCAGATGACTCCACCTTGTGCCGAACGACGTACATCACACTTTCTAGAGGCATACATCTGTGGCATCCATCTTTTAAAATGTAGAAAAATTAAGTCATTGATCAGCAACTTTAAACATGTCTTTAAACAGAGGGAAGTCACTCCATCTCTCCATAAGGATAGGCTTTCAAACCCCCTCCAGTCTTCTTTGCTGGATAAACCCTGGAAGAGAGAGGCAGGCTCTGGAGCACCTATACCTTACAATATGTCACAACTTGTCTTTGGCATACTACTCGTACATCATCAAACTGGTCTCTAATGCATGAGGTTGATGCATCAGTATTCTCCACAGAGCTAAATCTGTTTGAGTTCCTGAGACATCATAACAGTGTATAAGGACTTTCTCAAAATTCTCAGAGAGTAGGAGCCCCCACTTTGGAATAATGCAACTGTTTACCATCTTGGTCGACTTCAACTGATTGAGACTGACTTTATGTTATTGGCATATCTTGGCAGAACGCTGAGTCTCAAGGTCGACTTATCACCCCTTGCTGAGAGGTTGGTTGACACTTGGTTTTCTATTTCCTCACTCCTCCTCCCATTCTTTTGTGATATATCCATACCCCTCTACTGTCTTATATGCTTGCTGACCCTCCCCCCCCCCTTCACCCTCTCTCCCCCACCTCCAAAATATCCAATCCAACCCATTTATTTCTGGCACTCCTCCATTAATGTGTGATGTCTTTTGTGTTCCTGTTCCAACTTGAAATGTCTCTTCTGTCACATGACTGAGACAGGCAATTCTGGGGAAGCAGAATGGAAAGATGTATTTGCAGGTGTGCTTCATATGCCCAATGACCACACACATAACTGCAGACCATACATACACACAAGAAATGAGTACAGCCATTTTGAAAATCTGATATGATGGTTATACTGGCTCTCTCCCTGAAAATGTTTAAAATACATTGATCGAACATCCAACCAACTTTCATGCTTCTATCGCAAAAGTGCACAATTCTTTCACCAATATGCCAGACAATTGTTCCCAGAGGCAAAGCTATGTGCTGTAATAAGAATGATTAGTTTGATCAAAGCCATCGAGTAAGTCAGTGAAATTACAAGGCGCATTTTAACCGCTGACGCACTGACTCACCGATATTGAAGTTCAGTACCTTCCGGGTGACAAAGAAAGCTGAAATTTCGCTTACCAATGGACATCAAAACTGATACACTGGGAAAAATCACAGAACCATCGGAGTATCCAGAAAAGAAAATCTCTCTCTCTCTCTCTCTCTCTCTCTCTCTCTCTCTCTCTCTCTCTCTCTCTCTCTCTCTCTCTCTCTCTCTCTCTCTCTCTCTCTCTCTCTCTCTCTCTCTCTCTCTCTCTCTCTCTCTCTCTCTCTCTCTCTCTCTCTCTCTCTCTCTCTCTCTCTCTCTCTCTCTCTCTCTCTCTCTCTCTCTCTCTCTCTCTATATCTCTATATCTCTATATCTCTATATCTCTATATCTCTATATCTCTATATCTCTATATCTCTATATCTCTATATCTCTATATCTCTATATCTCTATATCTCTATATCTCTATATCTCTATATCTCTATATCTCTATATCTCTATATCTCTATATCTCTATCTGTCGTCTCTCTGTCATCTCTCTTTCTCTGTCTCTGTCTCTGTCTCTCGTCTCTCTCTCTGTCTGTCTGTTTGTCTGTTTGCCTCTCTCTCTCTCTCTCTCTCTCTCTCTCTCTCTCTCTCTCTCTCTCTCTCTCTCTCTCTCTCTCTCTCTCTCTCTCTCTCTCTCTCTCTCTCTCTCTCTGTCTCTCTCTCTCTCTCTCTCTCTCTCTCTCTCTCTCTCTCTCTCTCTCTCTCTCTCTCTCTCTCTCTCTCTCTCTCTCTCTCTCTCTCTCTCTCTCTCTCTCTCTCTCTCTCTCTCTCTCTCTCTCTCTCTCTCTCTCTCTCTCTCTCTCTCTCTCTCTCTCTCTCTCTCTCTCTCTCTCTCTCTCTCTCTCTCTCTCTCTCTCTCTCTCTCTCTCTCTCTCTCTCTCTCTCTCTCTCTCTCTCTCTCTCTCTCTCTCTCTCTCTCTCTCTCTCTCTCTCTCTCTCTCTCTCTCTATCTCTCTATATCTCTATCTGTCGTCTCTCTGTCATCTCTCTTTCTCTGTCTCTGTCTCTCTCTCGTCTCTCTCTCTGTTTGTCTGTTTGCCTCTCTCTCTCTCTCTCTCTCTCTCTCTCTCTCTCTCTCTCTCTCTCTCTCTCTCTCTCTCTCTCTCTCTCTCTCTCTCTCTCTCTCTCTCTCTCTCTCTCTCTCTCTCTCTCTCTCTCTCTCTCTCTCTCTCTCTCTCTCTCTCTCTCTCTCTCTCTCTCTATATCTCTATCTGTCGTCTCTCTGTCATCTCTCTTTCTCTGTCTCTGTCTCTCTCTCGTCTCTCTCTCTGTTTGTCTGTTTGCCTCTCTCTCTCTCTCTGTCTCTGTCTCTCTCTCTCTCTCTCTCTCTCTCTCTCTCTCTCTCTCTCTCTCTCTCTCTCTCTCTCTCTCTCTGTCTCTCTCTCTGTCTCTCTCTGTCTCTCTCTGTCTCTCTCTGTCTCTCTCTGTCTCTCTCTGTCTCTCTCTGTCTCTCTCTGTCTCTCTCTCTCTCTCTCTCTCTCTCTCTCTCTCTCTCTCTCTCTCTCTCTCTCTCTCTCTCTCTCTCTCTCTCTCTCTCTCTCTCTCTCTCTCTCTGTCTCAAAATACTATCTCGTAAGTAATTTGTTTACCTCCGCCACCGAAAGTGATTCTTCACCATTGAGAGATCGGACTAAAAATTATATATAGCACAATATCTCAAAAAGTTGTGGACGGATTTGAACGAAACTTGGCGGACATGCTTGATATGTGGCAAGGACGAATTGATTCGATTTTGGTGAAGATTCGAGACCGGATCTGGATACAAGAATTATTTTATATTCAAAGTGATTTTTCACCATTGAGAGATAGGTCCAAAAACGATGTACAGCACGATATCTCAAAAATGTATCGGGCCCGATATGTTCTCGTGGATCAGCCATTGCATGGCGGAGGTCGGCGCTCCACCAAGTGCCCTTCTAGTTTCAACTGTAATTCCCATGCAGAAAGCCTTGTTTGCTGTGCATTTTCAAATCTTCTGAAAACCAGTTGCTATTGGGAAATAGTAATTTATTTAATGAACATAAATATGAATGCAATGCTTTTGAACATCACTTTGTCAGGAAACTGATTATAATAAATGCATCACAAATCAACATTATAAAATGACACTTTTCCAGGCACATGTCCTTTAAACGTTATCTTAAGAATCCTCATTTGGGGAATGATTTATTTTCTCCTATGCCCTCTCGTTTGCAGCCCTTGCTTGTTGACATGCTCCCACATGGACCTCCGTTCTCCCTGGATGCACAGGATGAGCGTGCGCTCTGGCCAGTGCAATCATTTTTCAACCGCTCCTGCGTCTGTGCCCCACAATACTGGGGCGCACGCTGTGACTTGTGCAAGTGGGGTCGCACAGGACCCGCATGTTTAGATCGAGCACAACCTCTAACACGCCGTAATATGCTCGCACTCACAAGTGAGGAGCGCTCACGTGTGGTCGCCGCGATAGATTTGTCAAAGCGAGCGATTCACCCAGACATAGTCATTGCCACACAGCGCCGTGAAAGCATCCTAGGTAAGGATTTTCTCTTTTTATCATTATTAGCGCTCTACTTCTACATTCCTGACCGCCACCTCCCTTGAGAAGTCTGCATTTGTTGGTCTTGCTTTATGAGAATTCTGAGAATGTTGGAGATGGGAGAAGGTTACTAGTGGAATCCCTGTGTCTATATCTAATCCCTTGTACCAATTGGTGATGACAAGGAGGAGGAAACCTATTTTTGAAAAATGAATTCGATTTCTATGTTATTGCAGAGCGTGAAATTGAAGAGGGGGGGGGGCGAAATGGTAGCAGCATACTATAAAAATCAACCTTTCTTGCTGATTACTATCATCAAGCTCATGATTTATACTTTTACAAGGAGCAAGATACGTAGTAAACAGCCATGATTGATGACATTCAAAGGATGTACTGTTCGTATCGTTGCAATTGCATTTTGCCATCTTGTTGTTTCTGCTGTTTCATCATCAGCTTACGTCATCAAGCTTTTGTTTAATTACGTCATCACAAAACTTGATCAGTGATCTATACTTACTAATGGTTAGCACACAGCTAAATCAACTCTGTACAGTATAGCTTGCGACCAACACACTAGCGTATGGTAGTGCTGAAAGAGTTGACTGTCGGGTATAATGTCTCGTTTTATGAATCGTTGATGTATCATTCCCCTTAATGTGCAGAGGTTGTCCACCCTGAACGGGTGACGCAAACTCCATGCCAGGAGGACCCGGTCTGTTCCCACAATTGCCTTAAAATACCGACCATTTTGGACAATCAAGTCATTTGTATCATTGGCAAAGGCACAGCAGAGAGGGAGCTTGGCGTTGGCTTAGCAGTTCGGATGGTGGCTCGGGATCCTTGGGTCCTGAGTTCGAGCCCCGTTGGCTGCTGAATTAACACTAGGGGGTTGACTCAACCTGTCATCCTTCTGATGTTGGCGAAATGAGCACCAGTGTTCCGGTAATAGGGGCATTGCATCAGTGGCATTGGTGTGCCCCGAACCAATGATGCAACCAGCAGCCAAAAAAAAAAGGCTGCACATGAAGTGTTGTAGGGAGGCTCAAATTGCATCACAACTAATATTTTATTGTGTGAAGATCTGGATGATATGAACCTCTCTGGAATACATATTTCTGAAGAAATCCATAGCCATATAAATAATACTTTGGGTGCTTTCATTATGTTTTTTTCCACTTTGGATGAAATGAATCATGGTTCTGACCATGGTGATGGGCAGATTGGAATTACAGAAGTACTTAAGGGGGGGGGGGGGTTAATGTTCACCTATTCTTTTTTTCATCCTGTGTATTTCACCCCTTGGAGGAGTTATTTAACAATTTTGTTTTTCAGGACCAGATGGTCAGACTCCGCAGTTTGAGGACGTGACTGTGTATAACCTCTTTGTGTGGACACATTACTACTCTGTGATGCCCACCTACGTGGGAAATGGAACGACCGTCGGTGGAGTGGACTTCTCACATGAAGGACCAGCTTTCCTCACTTGGCACCGCTTCCACCTCTTGCAGCTCGAACGGGACATACAGACAATGCTTGGAGACCCGAACTTTGCATTACCCTTTTGGGATTTCACAAGTGGTCAAGGCTGTGACCTTTGCATGGACGACTTGTTTGGCGCACAGCACCCAAGTGATCGTGAAGCACTTAGTCCACTTTCCGTGTTTTCACGCTGGAGGGTCGTGTGCGAGGACGTCGCAAGTTACAACTCTCTCGGCACCATTTGCAATAGTGAGTATTCAGAAAACAGTCGTGTTCTCCTTAACAAGTTACATTAACTACATACAGCATGTGAAATCAAAGATTTGTGTGAACTGTAACAATGATCTTCAATTCTGGGATGTTGAATAAGCTCCAAGATATCTCCATGGTAGCACAATAACCTTTGAGTTAACTATTCCTGGATATGATCCCTGCCAAAGTTATGTATAGTTTGCAGAGGGATTGGGTGCTGCATCTTTGAGCAGGTTGGTCTTGGGATGCTATGTTATAACTGAAGTTAGGAATACATCTATCCATTTTATTGTGCCCACCCACTGACTTCCTATTACTTTGTCTGGTAAGAAATTAACTTTGTACCAAGCAAGTTGTCCGAGGTGAAGGGAATTCACCGATGTCATTCAAACTTGTCAAGCACAGTGCAACTGCTTTTCCACTGCACAGTTGACAAACAATGGCTGGTGATAAGAAAATAAGCTTTCAGTACAATATAATTTTTACATTTTTTTGGTAGCCAGATAATAGGAGGACATTGGACATAGTAAGTGCTGGCAGGAGAACGCAACCCAAGTGGACAACGATTACGGAGTGAGTGGAGGCTTCTCTTGGTCCTCCAAGACATTTGCTTCCAAAAAGCAAAGTAATTGTTTCAGATTCGTCCGTGCTGCCATAGATTTTATGTTCTCTCTTTGTGTCGATTGTTCTTCGTAATGAGTGCTCACTCCTGTGTATTTTTTGGTGCTCATTACCTCCGCCACCAAAGATGGAAGGAGATTATGTTTTCACCCCTGTCTGTCTGTTTGTCCTTGTTTGTCTGTGTGCAGCATATCTCAAAAAGTTGTGCACCGATTCGGATGAAACTTGGTGGACAGGTTGGGTGTGTGACCACGAGAAATTGATTCGATTTTGGGGAAGATCCGAATCCAGATCCGACTTCGAGAATTTTTAAAGTGATTCTTCGTCATTGAGAGATCTGGCTCAAAAACAATATGTAGCACTTTATCTCAACAAGGACAAATGTGTCCAAGAGCCGCGTCCTAAAGGCAATAACAACAACGACTTCCCATATTTCGTCACGTGCCTTGACGGAGCCAATAGTGAGACACGTCCTGGACGATCGTCGTTCATGACGAGAAAATAGTGTATTTACGAATTTACAACACATTAAATGGAATAATCTTTAAATAGTAACGTGAACTTTTCGAAATTTAAAGCAAATGTCCGAATATATTGAAAAGTTCATGATAGACGCTCTGAAAAGGAACCATCTATGTGAGGATGTGTCCAGGTGTTTAGTATTTAAGGAGATTCGGATCCTGTATATAAAAGAGCCGAGTCCGAAAGGTTTTGTCTTCACCGCCAGAAGAAGACGAAGAACAACAAGAAGAACAATAACAATGCGGAGCTCTCTTAGAGCCATGTTCATAACAATGCGGAGCTCTCTTAGAGCCATGTTCGCTCCGCGAGACGCGGCTAAAAATGTATTGGGCCAGATATGTTCTCGTGGATCAGGCATTACGGGGCAGAGGTATGCGCTCCACCGAGTGCCCTTCTAGTTTTCGTTTTTGTTTTCCCCTCAAATGTTTCCCATACCATACTCACAACGCGTCTCCACCATCTCTGTCCCATTCGTCACCACCCTTGCTTTAATTATTTCCTCATACCTTCATTTTAACACAGAAAAGGACAAAATACTCTTCTTCTTCATCTTCTTCTTCTTCTTCATCTTCTTATTCTTCTTCTTCTTCTTCCACACCATTTTAAAATGTTCATTCTTCCCAGTCTGCTTTCTATTCTACCCCTCTGTCCATCTCAGCGCGACTCGTAAATCCATGCCTCATCTCCCATCGTGGTCATCATTCTTCGTGCCTTTAATCACCATTGCCATCTCGATCTTGATGTCTGTCTTCGTCTCTCACCCTTGGAATCCTTCATTTCAATAATTTTTAGCTCACCTGGATTTTAGTCAGGTGAGCTTATGTGATCAAGCAGTGTCCATAGGTGAGTGAGTCAGAAAGTCAGTGACTCATTGAGTTAGTTAGTTAGTTAGTTAGTGAGTCAGTCAGTCTGTAAACACTTCAGTCATTATCGCTTGAACCAAAACACACAATTTTGATGATATTTGGCCACAAGCTTCATATCTGATGCCTAATGAAGGTGTTTTGACCGCCTCAACATCTAAACATTGGAGGGGTCCACGGGGGTTTATTTGACTCCCCCCCAACCCCGCCGCTCCCCCAAATAGGTACTTGCTCTTTTCAAAACTACACACACGATTTCAATGAAACTTGACCACAACCTTCATCACGAGTAATGTACCAAAGTATGTCGACTGCATCAAAATCTGTGCTCATGAAGGGGTCTATTGTGGGGTAGGGGGCTTGAACACCCCCAAATAGGTATTTGCCCGCTTCTCAGAAACTACACATGATTTTGATGAAACTTGACCACAACCTTCATCACCAGTAATGTACCAAAGTGTATCAACCACATCAAAATCTGCACAAACTTAGGGGTTCTATGGGGGGGGGGGGTGGACCCTCTAAAATAAGCGTTTGCTGTCTCTCCAAAGCTACACACATGATTTTGATGAAACTTCATCACCCATGTTGGACCAAAGTGTATCGACGACATCAAAATCTGTGCTCATTAAGGTGGTCTATGAGGTGGTGGGGGAGGGGGAGGTTGACACCCCTAAATAAATAGGGATTTGCTCTCTTCTCTGAAACTTCACCAACAATTTTGTTGAAACTTTACCGCAGCATTCTTCACCCATGATTTACCAATTTATTGATGCATCAAAATCTGCTCTCATTAAGGGTGTTTACTGGGGGGTTTTGACCCCCCTAAAATAGGTATTTGCTCTGTTCTCCAAAACTACACACATGACTTTGATGAAACTTGACCACAACCTTCATCACCCATGATGTATCAAAGTTTATCGTCTGCATAAAAATCTGCACTCATTAAGGGGGTTTATGGGGGGAATTTTACCCCCCCTCCACCCTAAATAGGTATTTGCACTCTTCTCCAAAACTACAAACATGATTTCCATGAAACTTGACCACAACCTTCATCACCCATCATGTACCAACGTGTATTGACTGCGTCAAAATCTGCACTCATTAAGAAGTCTCCAGTGGGGTTTTTGACCCCTAACATAGGTATTTGCTGTCTTCTCCGAACTACACACACAATTTCAATGAAACGTCACCACGACTTTCATCACCCTTGATGTACCAAAGTTTGATTACAGCATTAAAAAAAGTTCAGGGTCTAAGGTGGTTTGCAGGACATTTGAGTGACTGTTGCTCCTGATTCAGGTGAGCTTCATGAAAGGTGGTCGTATTTTTATATTGTGTGTGGGACTGTAGGTGGTGATACATTCCCTCAGCCTGTGGTGTCCCGGCCCATTTCTACTTCCCCAGTGTCCCGTCCACTTTCTGCTTTCCCAGTGGACCACCCCCTTCCTACCCCCTCTCTGCTTCCCCAGCATCCTATCCCCTCTCTGCTTCCCCAGCATCCTGCTCCCTCTCTGCTTCCCCAGCATCCTGCCCCCTCTTTGCTTCCCCAGCATCCTATCCCCTCTCTGCTTCCCCAGCATCCTGCCCCCTCTCTGCTTCCCCAGCATCCTGCCCCCTCTCTGCTTCCATAGCATCCTGACCCCTTTCTGCTTCCCCAGCGTCCTGCCCCCTCTCTGTTTCCCCAGCATCCTGCCCCATCCATGCTCACCCCACATCCCATTCCACACCCTCCCACATCCTACTGTCCATACTCCCCCACCCTCTCCCTTCTTTCCCCTTCCCCACCAACAGCAACTGCTCCCTCTTCTCCAAATCTATAGAGCTCCAACATACTTGTTTTCAAGGGAATTTGACAGATCGCTCAATCCAAGCTGCTTTTTTTTAATACATGGTCGAGGCTCGTGGAAGAGCTTGGACACAGAAGAGACCAGGACACGATTTAGCAAAGAGAACATGAGGAGAAAGAGGGAGTGCCAATGGCAGGGTGGAGGGGGAAGGTAGATAGAGACGAACAAACAAGGGATGCTGTCTTTTGGGTCGTCTGGGTCTTCAGGGTCTTTTGGGTCCTCAGAGTTGTATGTGTCTTTGGGGTCTTTAAAGTCTTTTTGCATACTCAGGGTCTTTTGGGTCCTCTGGGTCTAAATGGTAGTTCATGGTCTTTACGGTCCTTAGGATGTTGCAGGTCTTTGGGGTCTTAAAGGGTTTTCCAAAGACCCAAAAGTCTCTGAGGATCCAAAATGCCAAGATGACCCAAAAGACCCAGAGAACCTAAAAGACCCCGAAGACCCAAAATACCCCACAGATCCAAAAGACCCAGTTGACCCAAAAGTCCCACATGACTTAAAAGTACCTGAGGACCCAAAAGACACTGAAGACCCAAAATTATCCAAAAGGCCAAGATGACCCAAAAGACCCAGAGGACCCAAAAACCCCTAAGACCCTTTAGACCCTTAAGACACCTTTTACCTTCAAGATACTTTTGTCCCCTTTTACCTTTAAGACCCTTTCAACACTTTAGACACCTTTAGATCCCTTCACCCTTTTGACTATTTTACCCTTTTGACCCATAGAACCAATGAATCTTTGCACCCCTTAAATCCCTTTTGACCCCTGAGACCTTCACACTATTTTGACCCCTTAAAGTCTTCAGACAGTTTTGACAGCTCAGATCCTTGACCATTTGAAGCTTCAGACCACTTTGGCATTTTTATATTACAAACAAGAAAAAGAGCAATCAGAGATTGCAGACCCTCGCCAGGTCTTGTTTTGTGTGGTGCTTGTGTAATTTTGTCCTGTGAGTTTGTGTGGTGTTTGTGTACTAGTGTGTTACGTAATTAAAAATACTTATAATTAGAACTGCCACTTTATAAATGTGGGCAGTGATGACCGGGTACCAAGACGTTCCACTTTGTGCAACCCCGCTTTGATCGGACACTTGACCAGAAACCATGACATTTATTATTATTCAATTTAATTCAGAATTGGATGAAAATGAATTCCATTCAAATCTAATGGAAGACCAAATAGGTACAGTTCTGCATTGGAGTCATCAGAAGGAACCCAAACAAGCAAAAAGCAAAGATGAAGCCATCAGGAGGATCCTGGATAGGATTCAGGTTTCAGCTGTTACTCCTCTCCAGTCAAACTCACCCAGGTGAAGCCAAGTGAGCCTTATTCAAAAAATAAATCATAAAAAAACCAAGATTCAAAAAAAATAATAAATTCTGGCTGCCAGACCATGTGTCTGCTCAAGTGGAAATTTAAAACAAATATTCCCCATTGTTACGAGATCACAATTGTGAAGTTTCCTATCGATCGATGAAGCCGTTCAAGAGAAATAACTTTCTTAAGATTTATGTTCAATCCAATATGGCTGCCAGACCATGTGACCTATCAATTATTTGTGAACACCATTAAATCCTAAGGCGTGAGGAACATGTGTGTGAAGTTTCCCCTTGTTCTGTGCAGCCGTTCTGGAGAACATCGATTGTTAAAGGCTTCAGGGTAAATCTAATATGGCTGCCAAACCATATAACCTGTGGCATTATAGGTGGGAATGTTTTGTTCCTCATGGATAAGTAGTATTCACTGTTAAGTTTTGCCTTGATCTGTTCAGCCATTTCAGAGAAGAGGATTTTTGAAGGTTTAAAATATGAATATATATATATATATATATATATATATATATATATATATATATATATATATATATATATATATATATATATATATATATCGATATCGTACAGACTAAATAAGTGTCAAAATCTGGAGTGAAATCTGAAAATTTAAAGAAATAACGAGTCTTATAACTCGGCCCATTTACCAATTTACTTAAAGCAAGCAAGGCCATGTTCCCTCCTTCCCCATTGTATACACAAGAAAATGTGAAAAATTCAAAGCAATAAACTTCTCTTTTTCTAGTGTTTGGAGAATTATAATGAGTGAAGAAAAGATTTAGGAACATGCCAAAAGGAACCCCAAAAAAATATAAAAAGAATATGAGTGAGTAGTTGGTGCTCAATCACCATGAGCGAGTGGCTGGTGCTCCGTCGTCCTGAGCGAGTGGATGGTGCTCCGTCGTCCTGAGTGAGTGGATGGTGCTCCATCGCCCTGAACGAGTGGATGGTGCTCCGTCGCCCTGAGCGAGTGGTTGGTGCTGCATCGCCCTGAGTGAGTGGTTGGTGCTCCGTCGCCCTGAGGGAGTGGTTGGTGCTCCGTCGCCCTGAGGGAGTGGTTGGTGCTCCGTCGCCCTGTGCGAGTGGTTGGTGCTCCGTCGCCTTGAGCGAGTGGTTGGTGCTCCGTCGCCCTGAGCGAGTGGTTGGTGCTCCGTCACCCTGAGCGAGTGGTTGGTGCTCCGTTGCCCTGAGCGAGTGGTTGGTGCTCCGTCGGCCTGAGCGAGTGGTTGGTGCTCCGTCGCCCTGAGCGAGTTGTTGGTGCTCCGTCACCCTGAGTGAGTGGTTGGTGCTCCGTCGCCCTGAGGGAGAGGTTGGTGCTCCGTCACCCTGAGTGAGTGGTTGGTGCTCCGTCCCCCTGAGCGAGTGGTTGTGAAATAACACCCAATTTCTGAGCCTTTTGCCATATGAAGGTGTTTTCTAAAGTACCGAGCCAAATGTTTTTCCACCCGTCACGCGCAGCTGTTTATGAACAAATAATGTTGACGAATACATCCCTGAAACGTCTCCATAAATGCGACGTTATTTTTTTGGTGAAAGCTACTCATAGTTTTTGGGTTGTTGCTGAAATCAGCCGTGTGTGTGTGTGTGTGTGTGTGTGTGTGTGTGTGTGTGTGTGTGTGTGTGTGTGTGTGTGTGTGTGTGTGTGTGTGTGTGTGTGTGTGTGTGTGTGTGTGTGTGTGTGTGTGTGTGTGTGTGTGTGTGTGTGTGTGTGTGTGTGTGTGTGTGTTGCTGCTCATAAAGCATATTTCTCTCTTTCTCTTTCTCTTTCTCTTTCTCTCTTTAGCTCTCTTTCTTTCTTTCTCTCTATCTTTCTCTCCCATACATGTTCTATCCCCTCCCACCAATACAATGCAGCACCCTCGCCCCAAACCTCTCACTCTCCCTCCCCCCACCTCTCTCTCTCTCTCTCTCTCTCTCTCTCTCTCTCTCTCTCTCTCTCTCTCTCTCTCTCTCTCTCTCTCTCTCTCTCTCTCTCTCTCTCTCTCTCTCTCTCTCTCTCTCTCTCTCTCTCTCTCTCTCTCTCTCTCTCTCTCTCTCTCTCTCTGTCTCTGTCTCTGTCTCTGTCTCTGTCTCTGTCTCTGTCTCTGTCTCTCTTGTCTCTCTTGTCTCTGTCTCTGTCTCTGTCTCTGTCTCTGTCTCTGTCTCTGTCTCTGGATATGTCCGGACGGTGGTTATGGCAAGACGGTGTTTGTTTCCAGGCAGGGTTTGTCTCTGGACGCGTCCGGGCAGTGTTTGTCTCCGGAGACGTCCGGGCGTGTTTGTCTCCGGAAGTGTCTGGGCGGTGTTTGTCTCCAGACGCGTCTCGGCGGTTTTTGTCCCTGGACACGTCCGGGTGGTGTTTGTCCCTGGACGCCTCCGGCTGGTGTTTGTCCCTGGACGCGTCCGGTACATGGTAAATTTCGCAAGTCACAGATCTCATCTGACCTGACCTGGCAATATACTCTTTAGAAATTGGCTAACACCTTTGAATGGGTGATCATCACACGATTCGCTATTTGCCACGCGTCTAAGTCTTAAACGTCTTTTGAGTAAATTCAGCCCTTCGTGTTTGCCAAAGAATGACCGTGGATGAGCATGATGCCCTAAAATTTGAGTGACTGAACCTCAAGAGAATTGAGTTGAATTTGAAAAAACAAACCTTATTTTGTTGTTGTTGTATTTTCTCCTCACTCCCTCCTATTTATTTGTTGATGAGCAAATACAACCGATTGCTTCACTGATGGGAATATTGAGAGGGGGCGGGGGTGGGGGGGTTGAGGGAGAGACTGAAGAGGTGGATGGGAGGGGGGACGAGGAGGGAGGGAAAGCAAGGAGGGGTGGGAATCGAAGAGCACAAACCGCTCAGGATGACGGAGCATGGACCGCTTGCTCAGGATGACGGAGCACGGACCGCTCGCTCAGGATGACGGAGCACGGACCGCTCGCTCAGGATGACGGAGCACGGACCGCTCGCTCAGGATGACGGAGCACGGACCGCTTGCTCAGGATGACGGAGCACGGACCGCTCGCTCAGGATGACTGAGCATGGACAGCTCGCTCAGAATGACGGAGCACGGACCGCTCGCTCGGGATGACGGAGCACGGACCGCTCGCTCGGGATGACGGAGCACGGACCGCTCGCTCAGGATGACGGAGCACTGACCGCTCTCTCAGGATGACAGAGCACTGACCGCTCTCTCAGGATGATGGAGCATGGACCGCTCTCTCAGGATGATGGAGCACAGACTGCTCGCTCAGGATGGCTGAGCACTGACCGCTCGCTTAGGATGACGGAGCACGGACCGCTCGCTCAGGATGGCTGAGCACTGACCGCTCGATTAGGATGACGGAGCACGGACCGCTCACTCAGGATGATGGAGCACGGACCGCTCGCTCAGGATGGCTGAGCACTGACCGCTCGCTTAGGATTATGGAGCACGGACCGCTCGCTCAGGATGGCTGAGCACTGACCGCTCGATTAGGATGACGGAGCACGGACCGCTCACTCAGGATGATGGAGCACGGACCGCTCGCTCAGGATGGCTGAGCACGGACCGCTCACTCAGGATGATGGAGCACGGACCGCTCGCTCAGGATGGCTGAGCACTGACCGCTCGCTTAGGATGATGGAGCACGGACCGCTCGCTCAGGATGACGGAGCACGGACCGCTCGCTCAGGATGGCTGAGCACTGACCGCTCGCTTAGGATGATGGAGCACGGACCGCTCACTTGGGATGGCTGAGCACGGACCGCTCGCTCAGGGTGATGGGGCATGGCAAAAGCATCCGCAGTGAGTGAACGATTTGCTTGGAATGACGTAGCACTGTACCACAATCGACTGTCTGACGCTCGTCAAGTTTCTTAAGCACTCATGCATGCTCTCTAATTAAATGGTTGACAAGGAACGGCTGGCCAGGCTGCGGCTGCACACCGAAAGGATCCCTCTAACTTTAAAGCCGGTCTTGACTGCGCCTGTAGCAGTTAATGAAGAACAACTCTGGAGACATTCCTAAGTTTAATCACCCATGAAATAAGCATTGCAGATAATCCGCCATGTTGCCTGCTTGTCTGTGCATTCGTCACGTGGTACATCGGTTCACGGTCTGTTCCAACGTCTTCACTTTGTTTTGAAACTTCCGTTTTTCACCTGATTTGGTTTGATTCCCCGTCAATCACCTCGCGAAACCTCCAAAAATATAGACACAGATCTGTCAGATGCTTTGGATAAGCAGTCCCTCTGGTGGACCGAGCACGAGGTCTATCAGTGAATTCATTAAATCATATAGCTCAGTGAAGGTCGTTAATTTTGGCACATTCCCAAACTTTTTTGTTCACTCAATAGAATTCTCCAAACAGTTGAAAATGATAAGTGTCATGCTTTGGAAATTTCACATTATCTTGTGTATATATGGAGAAGGGAACATGTCCTTGCTTGCTTTAAGTAAATAGGTGTATCGGCTTAGTTATAACTTATAAGACTCGTTATTTCTTTAAATTGTCAGATTTCACTCCAGTTTTCGACACTTATTTAGTCCGGGCAATATCTCACCCTGAAAGCCAAAATGATATTTCGATGATATACTTTCATTAATCCGTGAGAGTAGTTCGTGGAAAATTGCAACATACAATGAATGAAATCGCTCCAAGCTCCGAATCTCAACTCTAGAAACACTTACAAAAGCGGTTATACAGTGATTTGTTGCGATGATGAACAGGCATTCGTTAACATGAGTGAGGAAAGTGAAAAAAAACGAACAACTTTATCGAATGATATCGTTGCGGCCTCTTCCAAGTCAAGACATGGTTGAGCAGGCCAAAAAAACGTAGCGGTTTCAGACCAGGGCGAGGTTACCCAGGAGATACCTTAACACTCCAAAGAGCGAGGTGGCCGAGGATGTGTCTGATAAAGGATACAATTAAATGAGACCGTTATTTTTCTTTTATAGGATTGTTTTCACCCAAACACTCAATTTTAAGTCAGGTACTTCCTTAGAGTTTTCTTGCTATGCATGCAAAGTTTCAGGCTGCAAGATTTCATGGTTTTGGAGTTATGGAGGAGACGCAAACACACTCACACACACAAACACACACACACACACACACACACACACACACACACACACACACACACACACACACACACTTATTGATATAGATTTGGTCTTTTGCGCTTTTATCATCGGTTTTCCATTCCTGTTCTATCAACCCCTTAACTAGTTCTGCTTGATATTGTATCCTGAATTATTTCTCTCTCACATTCTTCCCCAAGTGTTCCTGTGTCATTTCCCTCTACACTCGCGTTGGTATGTTACCCTGCTTCCCACTGTGTTCTAACTCTTCTGTTCTGTTCTGTTATTGCTCCTATTTCCATGAGCCTCGACTTTGTATACAAAAAATGGAAAAAAATTTACATCACTTTTAAAAGCAACTTATTTGTTACAAATTTGAATACCTTTTTAAAACTGCAATCCATGGGCATTTTCTATTCCCTTTATTATATATACAAGGGAATAATAGCAGATAGAAAAGATAGCTTAATATCACCTTCAAAAGGACAGTGAAATCTAATCACTTATTATATAGACAGAAACGTCTGGCACCATTGTTGCAAGTTTAGACTGTTCAGCACAGATCAAGCCCACGTTTTCGCATGTACTGGTAATTTGCGATGAAACTTGGCTTCACCATCGGGATGTTGAATCCAAAATGGAATCCATGCATTACAAGCATAAAGGATCACCACCAGCCAAACAAAACGAGCACCTAGTCTTTGTATGCCAAGAGAATTCTGTTTATTAACTCTATGCCTCACAAAACTACAATAAAAAAAGTAGCAACCTTGTCCAAAAATATACAGCAGCCCATAAAGGACATGCACCAAGGGACGTTGACTAAATGAGTACTTCTTTACAACGACACACCTGTATTCAAGGCCCGTGTTGCAGAGACTAACTTTGATAACTGTGCTTTCGAGCAGTTGAATTGCTGTCCATAGAGCCCGGAATTTGACCTATTATAAGTATTTATTTTGATATTTATAGTCCGACCTGTGTTTTCACAAATTTCTCGATGACCAAAAACTTACTGAAACAACTGTGATTATTGCTGAAGGAGAAATCCGAGAATATTATTTTTTCACAGCAGAGTATATTGATACATATATATTGTGAATTTGCGCCCCGCCGGCGTGCGAACGACCGCTTTTAACCAATAGTGGCCGCTTCGCCCACCGAACGTGCAATTCAGTCGTGACCCTCTCGGAACAACGCCAGGAGCTCGTCACGGGTGGGGGTTTAACCTCACCACAACTCAGTCCGCATTCTACCCGCGCGAAATAGGGTCCGATCGCCGAATGGTCGATTTACCGAAGTACCCGCGTGGATAGCGTACTGAGGAGTTGTACCATGCTACAGGTCGACTCTGGACACGAACCACTTAAGCGGCTCGTTCCGTGCTATAGGGATAACCGAGTGGAGTTATCGTCGACCTTGACGGTTCAGATTATTTACCGGGTGTTTTAAACCCACTATCAATCCCTTACGTGATGAAAGATGGAGATTCAACAAAAGGAAAAGACGAAGCAAAACGGGGAACAATCGGACAAGCACATTTATTCACGGAAGCACGGAAGGCATGTATATTACAGTAAAACAAAGGAACAAAAGCAATACACGTATACGTTTATGCAAAGAAAAACACAAGCAAAGAACCAACGCAGATCTACAACCGAATAAGGCAATTCACACGGCAACACTTAAAACAGTTCTACTTCTCAAGACTGGCGCCACCGACAGACATTTACACAAAACCCCAAAAGAAAAGGAAGTCGCTACTTCTCTGAGCGCGTCTTCCAACCCTTGGCGACCACAACTCCGAGTCCCTCAATTCAAGGCTGTTCGTGAGAGGGTGCAAGGCAAGGCTGGGTGCTAGCGACGGACGTGACACGCACACACGCATTTCGGGACGTTTAAACTTCACGGACGACCACTTCCTGGTGAGTGAGACGATTCTTACCCCCCCCCCCCCCGAATGATCTGTTGGGTACCCATGTCTGTTAATAGCTGGAAGTAAGTCAACCCCTGATAAGCATATGCTCTTTGTCTCTTTCCTGGCATTTTGATTGATTTTGCTTTGAAATTAATTCATTTATTTACCTCAGACAGACAATAGTTCTTTTTATTTATTTATTTTATTAGTAATAAATCATTTGTCGATTTCCAACCTGTCCGTGTTTGTCCTTTCCTTCCATTGGTCGAGCATTGTCCCAACCGAGATACACTGGGAGGTAATTACCACAGATTTGACCAAAAATCGTCAGCACGCACCAGCGGTTAAAACGCTCGGCCGCCCTAATTAAAATCTAATCAGATAACATTGGTGCTTTGCCGAGGGTGCACTCCCCGCTCAGGTAACCACGTGACCTCGAGTTAAATGGCATAATTAGACGGTGGACACTGGAACTCATGGTTAACTGGGTGACGTTCGTGGTTCAAAAACAACCCACCGTACCGCAACGTTAATTGTGAGCGGTGGCCCCAGGTCCGGCTCTACCAAGGACAACTGGAGATTAATCCCCCTGAGTGACAAGCTGGTGTCTCGGTACCCGTCACCGCAACAATATTATATATATATATATATATATATATATATATATATATATATATATATATATATATATATATATATATATATATATATATATATATATATATAGATTTAGATAGAGATATATGTATAACCAATAATGGTATAACCAATAACCAAACTCAACCACATGACCTAACCCTAACTCCATCTAAACCGGTTCACGAATTAATCACGTGACCTAATTACCGGAGGACACTCCCTCGGTACGCCTCGCCCGAACCGGGTCAGATGCAGCCGAGTGACACTGCCAAGGACGTACCGACTGGAAGAACGGATCATTCGGAATGAAGTCCCGGCTGGGCTAGGATACGGACTATGCTGGATCAATGCAAGAAAAGACAAGAATGAGCTGGGAACATTTCTCCACAAGCATTTATTACAGGCAGGCGACGAAAAGCATGCGGAACAGTGAAAGTATGTAGTTTATTGCTGTGTGTAAAGTGAGGACAGTAAGGAATTTGTGAGGTCTGACAGCCTACCCCTTGGCATGCCACACAGCCCGAGCGATCTGGGCCATGCATCTGCACCTCTGCTTGGTGGCGGCTGCATCAAGGCAGAGGTGCGGGAAGATATTGGTGGTCAAGGTGGCGAGTGCAGGGCGATGGTAAGATGTCATTGTAATCAGCACGCAGACTCGAATGATGAGTTGCGCTATGCGTGCCCTGTAGTGCGATGGTAATTATCACGGGGCTGTGCGCAGGTCCGCTATCGTGCATGCGGTATTTATCACAGTGGTGATCCTTACAGGCGGCTGTCTGAGCGTGGTGCCGGCCCTGATCTTTGTCATGGATTGAAGGAAAGGATTGGATATATATGTCAGGGTTGAAAAGGGCGCACCGCGAGCATCCTGTACAGCATTGGCATTTAATGTATGGTTATACTATTCACTTAGACAATTCTTGCAGCAGAGTGTTTTTCCATCATGTGGTTGATGCTTATTTTGGTCTCCGCGAGGACACTCATATGTTCGATGGTGGTGGAAAGGAAGAAAGAGGTATAATTACACCTAGCTATAAGACCCACACAACGTTTTTCATCCCGTTTACCCATTAGACATGAGCGAAAGCTCTATCTGCATGTATATTAATGAAATAACTGTCTGGGGACCACTGTATGATGGATGCCATTGCCTTAGAGGCATGCTGTTCCGAGAACCGCAACAATATATTGTTGCGGATTTCGCGCCCGCCGGCGTGCCAGCAGCCACGTAACTCGAATCGCGGAACGTCGCCCACCGGACGGACAATTCCGTCGTGACCCTCTCGGACTAACGCCGGGAACTAGTCACGGGTGGGCCTTTCGGCCTCACCACGATCGTGCCAATCGGCCCCCTGCGTGGGATAGGGTTGTTTGCCAAATTCGACCTACCTAAGTACCCACACGGAGGGTAGACCGGGCGATCGCACCTCGCCGCAGGTCGACTTCGGACACGGGCCACTTTAAGCGACCCGTTCCGTACTATCGGGATAACCGAGCGGTGTTATCGTCAACCTCGACGGTTCCGATTAATTATCTGGCGTATTTAGCCCACGACCAACCCGTTACGTGAAGTAAGATGGAGATTCAATTAAAGAAAAGACGAAGCGAAACGGGAAAAACAGTTCAACATGAGGCACATTTATTCCACGGCAAACGGAAAGCACACATATACAATTACAACAATTATGCACCAAAAGCAAATGTAACAAAAGGAACACAACAATTATGCACCAAAAGCAAATGTAAAAGAAGAAACACAATGCAGATCTACTACCGACTTCGCGAGCACACGGCAACACTTACACAGTTTTACTTTACAGACGGCGCCGACAACACATATACTCAAAAGCAAAAGAAAAAGGGGCCACCCTCAACTACAACTATATATATATATATATATATATATATATATATATATATATATATATATATATATATATATATATATATATATATATATATATATATATATATATTGTTGTGGTTGACGAAATTCGCAAACCACCATTCAGGTCCCGTAGGTGAGATATCTCTGTAAGTATATGTGTAGTTAGCCCAAACCCGTTGTTTAGAGGGAATAAATGTCATTCTTTCGGGCTGCGACCCTTTCAGATAGCCGTTTTTCTTTTACTATCTTTATTTTGGACCAACCGCCATTACTACCACCACAACCACCACCAACCGCATCTCGACAACCACAGCCAACGTCTCCAGAACCGCCTTCACAACATCCACCTTCTCCACAACCGCTTTCACACACCAACCACCAACCGCAACGCCGCTTCACAACAACAGCAACGCCAACAGCCACGACCTTTATCGTCACAACTCGCCCTCGCAACCATCGCATCACCGCCATTCCCGCACCGCTTGTGGGCACCGATACTGGACTCGTACAGGGCGCGCACCGAGCAGCGGGTACAAAAACACCAGCCTTTCCGAGAAATCGGATCAAGAATGATTCACGCCCACTTCTGTTCCGTCCTATCAGCGAGCATGGGGCGATTTGGCCCCGCCTCCAGGCGCATCGGAGTATAATCGCTATATGCAGATTCGCGGATCAAGAATGATTCACGCCCACTTTTCCTCCGTCCAATGGGGGAGCGTGGCTCCGCCCCCGAGCCGTTCCTGATCCAAAAATCTGCATATGATTTCTCCTGTCGGACTATAAAGCACCGAGCGCGGAGCGAATCAGGCCAGTTGGAAAAGAGAGAGTTGAGAAGAGGAAAGAGTTGGAGAGTTGTGGGGGCGGCGAAATCAGTCGAGAGAGTGTCTGTTGGGGTCCGGAGAGGCTGGAGAAGCCAAGAAGCTTTGTGGAGGTCTGCGCTCGTGTCAGAGTCGGGGAGCTGCGGAGAGGGGAGGCCGGGAACGCGGTCGAGGTCGCAGTGGAGTCGCTCGTCGCGGGACCCAAGCCAGCCAGATATCCTCTTTCCCCCGAGCATCAACAACCCCCCCTGTTTCCCCCCGCGCTGAGATAGTGTGAGAAGGGGGCCCCGTTCCCACCCCATTCCAGGCAGTGCCAGCGAGGCCCGCGGAGTCGGGGCGCCGCCGCCATTTTGCGGCTCATCACCAGACGGGTAGGCTCCACGCGGTCTCGGCCCCAGGCCCGTCTGCCTGCTTGTCGTTGAGGGTGGCCCCTTTTTCTTTTGCTTTGGAGTATATGTGTTGTCGGCGCCGTCTGTGAAGTAAAACTGTGTAAGTGTTGCCGTGTGCTCGCGTAGTCGGTAGTAGATCTGCATTGTGTCTCTTTTGTTGCAATTGCTTTTGGTGCGTAATTGTTGTTTCTTCTTTTGTTACATTTGCTTTTGGTGCATAATTGTGGTAATTGTATATGTGTGCTTTCCGTTTGCCGCGGAATAAATGTGCTTTATGTTGAACTGTTTTTCCCGTTTCGCTTCGTCTTTTCTTCAATTGAATCTCCATCTTACTTCACGTAAAGGGTTGGTCGTGGGCTAAATACGCCCAATAATTAATCGGAACCGTCGAGGTTGACGATAACACCGCTCGGTTATCCCGATAGTACGGAACGGGTCGCTTAAAGTGGCCCGTGTCCGAAGTCGACCTGCGGCGAGGTGCGATCGCCCGGTCTACCCTCCGTGTGGGTACTTAGGTAGGTCGAATTTGGCGAACAACCCTATCCCACGCGGGGAGCCGATTGGCACGATCGTGGTGAGGCCGAAAGGCCCACCCGTGACTAGTTCCCGGCGTTAGTCCGAGAGGGTCACGACGGGATTGTCCGTCCGGTGGGCGACGTGCCGCGATTCGAGTTACGTGGCCGCTCGCACGCCGGCGGGCGCGAATCCGCAACACTGGTGTCAGGAGTGGGATACAAACTCATCCACCTCCTCGCGGCACTGGTATCGGAGAGCGGGAAAACGGGCTCTCCTGTCTCCAGCTAAATTCACGGGAATCGGTCCAGGGGTGAGAGGAGCGACCCCCGATTCCCTCCAAATTACGAGCGATTCAAATTAACCCTTTACGAGAAATAAGATGGCGTCTCAAGGCGAGCGGGAGCCGGGGGTATTAGAAATGGATTTAGAATGTGTAGAATCCATGGTCCAGGATGAAAACCCCGTGCAGGAAATGTTGGTTGTGCAGGAACACGAACTCCCCCAACTGAACCCAGAGCCCGAAATAGGTACGGCGGCGGCCGCGGTGTATGACACCTCCCCTCCCCCTCTCCACCAAAACCCTTCCCCGATCCCTGCCGAAACGGCTCACCCAAACGCACCCGACATGACCCAGCTATTCACCATGCTGGCAAAGATGAATGCGGATGCGCAACAAATGAATGCGGAAATGAAAACGAAAATGGATACAAACACAAATGAAATGAAAAACGAAATAAAAGGCATGAACAAGAAAATGAACGAAGTGAAAACAAAAATGGATACAAACACAAACAAAATAAAACGCATGAACGAAAAGATGGAAACAAACACAAACGAAGTGAAGGTGAATATGGAAACAAACGCACTCAAAATGAAGGAAGAAATGAAAGAGCTGCGGGGTGAGACGCAGAACATGGGCCGAAGCCTGCAGGCGGGCATGAAGGCCGTTACCATGGAGTTTAAAATGGCGACTCCACGTGTGGGAGCGAACGAGCTGGGAGGGAGTGCAACGGCTGTCGGGCCCGTGGTGGAGGCTGGTAAGGAGAAAATAATTCGGGGGACATGTTGGGCGAGAAGAGTGACGGTGACCGAGAGGGAAAAACTAATTGGGGTGACGGAGACGTGCACGAGGGAGATAACAAGGGAAGAGACGGAAATAATAGTTGAGACAAGGGAGGTAAAGGGTGAAGAGGTGACTGAGTTGGCAGAGACACGGGAGATGGGAACGATAGAGGGAAGACTACACGATGAAGGCGGGGATAGAGATGCACACACACACGGAGGTAGTGGAGGACAATGGGGGTGAGCTGGTGGACTGGGTGGAGACCCAGTGCGAGCAGCGGGATGGCCTCCTACAGGAACGAGAGGAGGGAGTATGCCCCCTTCAGGCGAGTCACGACCAGGTGGGTTCGGTCGTGCTTTGCGAGGTCGAGGGGAGGAGTGCTGTGGACAGGTGCACGGAGAGCTTGGGGGGTATAGAGGCCCCGGAGACCCTTGTGGGGACACGAATCCCCAGTGTGGTTGTCCCGGTGTGTGTGTTGTCGAGGTGTGTGTTCACAAGTGTGGCGAAATGCGTGCTGCAACGCACGCATAGCGCGGGTGCAAGGGCGTGTGTGAGAGCGACCAGGTGGGCGACAAAGACCCCGTGTGCGGAAGCGACCCCGTGTGTGAGTGGTGTGGTGGCAAGTGTGCCGAGGAGCGTGCTTCCCAGCGCGCCGTGTGTGAGTGAAACACCGCGGGTGAGTGCCCCCGCGTGTGTGAGTGAGGAACGGTGTGTGGATGAGGCACCGTGGGCGAGTGCCCCCGCGTGTGTGAGTGGTGTGGTTTGTGTGAGGGAAATGGCACGAGTGAGTGGAAGGCCGCGAGTGAGTGGAGCCACGTGTGCGAGGGAGGTGGCATACGTGAGTGAAACGGCCAGTATGAATGGAGCACCACGTGTGAGTGGTATGGGTAGTGTGAGGGAAATGGCATGCGTGAGTGAGCGGCCGAGTGTGAGAGAGACAGCGTGTGCAAGATCGCTGTGTGTAAGGGAGATGTCGGTCGGCATGTGTGAACATGCAGCCGCGTCTCCCGGTGTGAGTTTAATGGTGAGGTGTGTTCGCGTCGTAACACGCGGGAGTGCGTGTGTTGAATGGAGACGACGACGGCGACAAAGGAACGAAAGCCGGGTAGCGGCTGTAGCTGTTTCGGGGACCGTGCTGGGTTCACCCAGCAGCGAGCGTGCGGTCCGTGCTGTGCAACGCACGAGGCCCCCACGTGCTCGCTTGCGAGAGTGAAGTCCCGGTCCGGAAACGCCAGCGGTGGATTTGCCGATCCCGCGGACGGACAAAGTTTAGGCAGGATTACGGATTTGGACCGGACGGGTTCTCCACGCGGGCGTGTGTGTTAAGCTCCAATGGGCAAAGCACATGTGTTCGCGTGGGGAACCCCTCGAGACGTGGGGCTTGTGTTTTTTTTTATGCGCACGGTGACGTCATGGCTGCACGCGGGGTTGGAATCCGGCAGGAGGGGTATCCCTGCCGGATGGTACCGTCCAAGGAGGGACGAGGTACACGTGCAGCTGCATGACGTCACGGGCAGGTGCAAAGTGCGCGAGCTGTGAGTTGCCGCGCTGGTGCTGCGCATGTGAAAAAAAAAAAAAGCAAGCCTCACTTTCGGGTGCACAGGATTCCCGGGCAAGGGGTGGAAGACCCCCTTACCTGGGCACAGGATGAAACTAGCTAGGGGGAAGGGTTAGCATAGCTATACCGGCTCCATGGGGCAGGGGTAAGTCCTCATGGGGCCCGTGGAATGGATTAGTTAGAGGGATTTAGATGAGCTTTAGGTCGGGAAATAAAAGTTATTTTAGAGATTTGGAGACAGTGACAGCCTTTGGATGTGTAGAGTTGACGTAGTTTAGCTACGTAGTGTTAAAAGGAACGTGCTACTAGTTTAAGGGACGACGTGGGAGCACGAGTTAGTTAGGGGAGGTAGTTAGAAGGATGGCAGAGTTCAGCGGTGAGTGTGTTGAAGAGTTGGTGAGTGAAGTGGAAGCATGTGCTTGGTGAGTGAGTGAGGCCAGCGGGTCTGTGTGTATGGAGCGAGTCTGGAATGCATGGTGCGATGAGTGATTGGGGGGAGGAGTGACTCCCGCCCAAGGGACCCCGGGGTCAGTGTAGAGTGAGTTAGGGGGTTAGTAAAATTGAAAAATGGAGGTCGTTTTGCTATTGGTGGGAGTGTAGGCTCGAAACCCGTTTGGAGGGGTGCAGGAGCCCTGTTGACGGGCTGGGAGCGTGGCTGCGAAAGGTGAGTATCGCTGAGTGGGTACCCCGGGCACCAGGCTAGTCGGTCGTAGTAGGCCAAGGGCCCATGGGGGGCCGGGATAGCGTAGTGGGCACGGGTGCGCCTGCTTTGTGCGGGGGCCCGGGGCGCCATTAGCCACGTGGGCAGTGTTGTGGGCACGGGTGACCCTCGGAAAGGGGCCCGGGAAGCCAGCCTGCCACGTGTGCGTTTCAGGGGAGGTGCCATGGGGGGCACTCCCCGGTGTTTAGGGAGCTGGTAGGCTCGGAGGCAGTGTAGTGCCCGGGGGTGCCATAGCTGGAGATTCGGCAGAGGGTCGTGCCTGCCAAAGGGAGCCATGCGTCCCAGCCATGAGACCGTGTGAGGGCACGGAGATTAAATTGGGGGGCGAGGCCCGAAATTGTGAGGACACCAACACAGGCGACGGGAATCTGGGTTGTTAGAACCAATAGTTTACGTGAGAGGCGCTTGTTGGAAGCCCCGGGGTAGTTTAACAGGTTAATGGTTAGGGTAGATTAGGAAGTGTACCCCTCCGCACCATCCATCCCCTCGCTCTCGTTGTGGGCCGCTGGACCCACTTTGGGTTAGATCGCTGAACTCTGGGGAGGCCATTCTGAGGCTTGGATTGGGCCTCGACACAGGACGCTAGCTCTCCCTTATTCCCCTCCGGGAAGGGAACGTAGGGGTTGGGAGTAGGCCAGGTGACAGGATAGGTTAGCCGAACAAGGACGATAAAGGGGGTTAGGGGACGATTTATAGTGGGGAAGTAAACATAAAAACAACAAAAAAAATAAGTTGGGGCTAAATTGGTTTTGGACAAATTAAGGGAGTGGGTATGGACAGTGACAGGCAAAGGCGATAGGTTGGGAGGGAGACCGTAGAGTAGGTCCGAGCCCGCCTTCCGAGTGGCCAGCACCACCGCACTCCCTCCACCAACCTCCACTGAACGGCAAAGACTGGCCAGCTTCATCTGCTGGCTGCGTTGCTGCAAGGCCTGTGCCGGCCCACTTCATCGGCAGCTGTTGTTTTGCTGCAAGGCCTGTGCCGGCTGGATCGTCTGCAGCTGCTGTGCTTCGAGGCCTGTGCCGGCCAGTTCGTCTGCCGGCTGAGCTTGCCTGCAGCGGCCTGGTTCTGCAGGCTGTGTTTGCCTGCTGCCTTTGCCATGCCATGCCCACTGCCCCTGTTCACCAGCCCCATTCAATTTTTGCTTTGCCCCCCCTGTTCATTTCCATGTGTGCCAGGATCAAGGCAACAGTTTGCAAGCTGCGAGAACTTCCCTGTTGGCAGCTACAACACGGGCCTGCAGTGGCGGCCCGTGCACCGTGTTTGTGTCCATCCATCCATCCGTTGTGCTCATTGCGTGTGCCACTTGAGCTGGCACGGAGACTGCGTTTGTGCAGCTCATGCACCGTTGTGGTTCACTGGGTTCATTTCAAAAGGGAAGGCCTTGGACTGCGTGTGAGCAGCCAGCCACGTTCCCTGTCACCTGCATTGTTTTGAGCCAGAGACTGCATGCGAGCAGCCTGGCTCCCTGCTAACTGCTTTCTTTTTGCAGAGTTCATTGATCCTGGGCCATGGTGTAGTGTAAAATTTGTAAGTTAAGGTTAAGATGTACTGTAAATATGAGTGTGCCCCCGGCATGTATGTCTTAGCGCCGGCAATTTTATTTAAGTCGTCCGTGTGAGTGGGTTTGTTTAGTTAGTTACTCAGCCCTCAGGTTATTTATTTTGGGGACATGAATACCATGAATGTCGCACTCAGGGATCCGTAGGTAAAATGTACTAGCGGAGAACTACACATGATGGCACACGAAAATTTGACGACTCGGGACGAGTCTGTAAAAAGGGGAGGGGTAGTGTTGTGGTTGACGAAATTCGCAAACCACCATTCAGGTCCCGTAGGTGAGATATCTCTGTAAGTATATGTGTAGTTAGCCCAAACCCGTTGTTTAGAGGGAATAAATGTCATTCTTTCGGGCTGCGACCCTTTTAGATAGCCGTTTTTCTTTTACTATCTTTATTTTGGACCAACCGCCATTACTACCACCACAACCACCACCAACCGCATCTCGACAACCACAGCCACCTTCTCCAGAACCGCCTTCACAACATCCACCTTCTCCACAACCGCTTTCACACACCAACCACCAACCGCAACTCCGCTTCACAACAACAGCAACGCCAACAGCCACGACCTTTACCCTCACAACTCGCCCTCACAACCATCGCATCACCGCCATTCCCGCGCCGCTTGTGGGCACCGATACTGGACTCGTACAGGGCGCGCACCGAGCAGCGGGTGCAAAAACACCAGCCTTTCTGAGAAATCGGATCAAGAATGATTCACGCCCACTTTTGTTCCGTCCTATCAGCGAGCATGGGGCGATTTGGCATGGGCCTCCAGGCGCGTCGGAGTATAATCGCTATATGCAGATTCGCGGATCAAGAATGATTCACGCTCACTTTTCCTCCGTCCAATGAGGGAGCGTGGCTCCGCCCCCGAGCCGTTCCTGATCCAAAAATCTGCATATGATTTCTCATGTCGGACTATAAAGCGCCGAGCGTGGAGCGAATCAGGCCAGTTGGAAAAGAGAGAGTTGAGAAGAGGAAAGAGTTGGAGAGTTGTGGCGGCGGCGAAATCAGTTGAGAGAGTGTCTGTC
>NC_140966.1:2923039-2943039 GCF_056783735.1 Eptatretus burgeri
ACCAAATGTTCTATTTTGCATTCAATTTTAGCAATAGAATATTTTCATTGTAGTACAAAAATGCAGTTGGATATATATTATACAACTGCTACTGGGTCCTGTTGACATAATGTGTGTATTTCTACATATATATTTTTTGTTTGTTTGTTTGTTTGTTTTTTTAATTAAAAAAAATTGCATTGTTGAAATATTTTGTTTAATTCGCAAAAGTTTTATAATGCTCATCACATATCAATGAAGTACACAGTACATTGGATTTCATCCTTACGATCTCAATATTGCAAGCGAAATAGTCAAATGCAAACATAAAACTCACTAAACCATTATGTAGCCAAGATATAAAACACTGTCTACTATAACCTTCGAAAGAAATTATATCTTTAAAAAGGACCAAGTTTCTTTTATTTTGAAACATGTCGTATATGTATGAAGTTTACTCCAATTTTTTTTGTAGGATTTAAAAGGGGAGCAAAATGAAATATGTTTGAGAATACCCTTTGTGATTACCTCTCTTGAAAAAAATGTATATTTTATTTATAATTACAAACTTAGAATACAATCAAATGCGAACTTTGAGTGAGCAAAATTAAACTGAGTGATGAAAAGAAATCAGCGTAATAATATATGTGATTGAAAATTTTTTGAATAATTACTCATACAGTTATTAAGGATTGGTGCCAATGAGACTAAATTCTTGTCGAGCCCATTGTTATATTAATCAAATTCGATTTGTGTGCCAAGATTGTTTTTTTATTGTTGTTGTTGGTTATAAAATGATCTTTGTTCTATTGGCATTTGTTCCAATGCCTGTGTTAAAATTAAATGGTTATGACAAACTATTGACCCGAACGTAAAGTTAAAACAGGCAGCAAAACAAATCAAATAATCCATATGGTTTCAATTGCATCTTATAAATCACATTTTATTTATGATTAATGGTAATAATTTTTCAAATGCATCCCCCACAATGCTACCTCAACTGTTTTTCAGATACTGAAGGGGGGCCAATTCGCCGGAACCCTGGTGGCAATGTGGGCAGGCCGATGGTGATGAATCTTCCTGAGCCTGATGACGTTCGCCAATGCCTCAGTACTGAACGTTTTGACACACCGCCATTCTATTCTACATCAGATGACAGCTTCAGAAATGCCCTCGAAGGTATAGAGGCAATTTAATTTATCCATGAAAAAAAAAATTCAACATAAACAGATACTTTTCAGTCTGTAGAGAATTTGATATTTTGAATTATTATTACAAACACAACTCTGATGTCCTAATCAATTTTCTTTCATGTCTTCATATGCTTGTAGGTTATGCGGAGCCGAACGGTCACTACAATTCCAGCGTGCGCACTCTGCACAATCTGGCACATCTCTACCTCAACGGCACAGCCAGCCAGACACACATCTCACCAAATGACCCTCTCTTTGTGCTGTTGCACACTTTCACCGATGCCATATTTGATGAATGGTTACGCATTCACAATCCCAGTGAGTTATCAGGACTTTTATAAGTTGAAAATTCTGCCACTAATACAATCTTTGTACAGAAGAGTCTCGTTATAATACGCAAGTACATTCCATATAGTGGTTGTTGTGGTGACAATATGTGGTATCAGATCAGACCCACAACCCCATCCCAATCAGCATTCTCTACCCTAAGTCCCAGAACAGACAAAATTGGCACCCCTATAATTCAAGAACCAGTGCTGGCAGGATGGCCTGAGAGGAATGCATAGTCGCCTCTGAGCCATCTAATCTGGGTTCGAATCTCAACCCAACGATTAACTGTCATCCTGGTGTTTCACAGGCAAGTTGATTCATTAATATGCGTGCCATCCCTCGGATAGACTTTAAACGGGCATCCCGTCTGCCAACTTAAGTTGGTGGACATGAAGGATCCTGTGATTTCCTTTGTAAAGAGTTGGCGAGCTATCGCTGACACCATGGCCACAATTCCAAATTCCTGCCCTCACCTTCATCAAACATCAGGCCTGGTTTGTCTTTGGGAAGAAGGGGAAGTTTGTCATCAGACCTGGTTTGTCTAAGACTTGGGGAAAAGCTTCCCCTGGCCAATCCCACAGAAAGACGGGAATAATCATGGCCAGAAAAGAAGATATTTCAGGAACCAGACTCGGTGGTGTAATGATCAGCACATCCACTCTTGAGTTTGTGAGGTCGTTGATTCAAATCTCAGCTGTCATACAAAAGACTTTAAAAATGGTACGTGCTGCTTCCTTGCTTGACATGATCAGCATTTAAAAGGATAGAGTATGGACAAACAATACCTGGAAGGTAATAGCAAACCACCCAGCCAAGAAACTACTTCACCAGTGCCAATGCTCTTTAAAGTGTATGGTACATAAAAAATAATTCAGGAAGAATGATCAATTCATACTGCTTTGCCATCAATCCCTCCCCCCCAAAAAGAATTATAAAATCAAAATATTTTATGTTTCACTCTGTTCAGTTAAGCCTGCAGTTATCGTTTGAGCATAATACTGTGAAAGTTGGTCTGTTTGGTATGGCCCCATACAGCTATATCTGTAGGTTTACATTAGGAGGACATTATTTCCTCATTTTTTTATGCACCAGTTCATTGGGGAGCATCATCTGTGTACATGTTTTTCGGGCAACTTGCACTTCATCAGAACGAAGCAGATACCCGAATCACCGAGTGAGCTGCTCGTGCCTCATGGAGGAATTTGGTATAATGGAGAATGCTTGGGTTCTCGTGTGCAGCCTGTGACTGCTGGTTGCATCATCGGTTAGGGGCACGGCTATGCCGCTGATGCAGTGCCCCTATTACCAGTACACTGGTACTCATTTCGCTGACCTTGGAAGGATGACAGTCAACCCCACCTGGTATTAACTCAGGACCCTCGGATCCCAAGCCAGCTACCCTCACCGCTAAGCCAACGCCAGGCCATAGAGAATACTACTTGATGTCTACACAGTGGCTAAATGGCTTTTGATAATTTTATAATCAAAACAAAAATATCCTCCATTTCAATACTCATTATCGTGACTTGAAATCTATAAGGTAAAACAGGATTGTCCACTAAGAGTGCTGTTCAGTGTATAGGGGTTTTAATTAGCACAAATGTTCCTTTAAAGTGTGTGTGTGTGTGTGTGTGTGTGTGTGTGTGTGTGTGTGTGTGTGTGTGTGTGTGTGTGTGTGTGTGTGTGTGTGTGTGTGTGTGTGTGTGTGTGTGTGTGTGTGTGTGTGTGTGTGTGTGTGTGTGTGTGCGTGCGCGTTTCTTGTTGTCTCCATATGTGGGTTTCAGAAGGTGGAACGGACTCCTCCCAGTTTTTAAAATATCTATCTCCATTTCGGTTTAGGGAGGGGGGGTGGGGGTCGCAATTCATGGATCAAGCTGTAAAGTTGTGTTGTTCACAAAGTTTTGGTCCGACGGGTATTTTCAGGATCGTCACTGAGCCCCAGACAGCTATGGTTTGCTTTGTATCAATATTCCCACGGATGGTTTTTTATGAACTCTGTATGGTTCTTCTTCATCATTCCATTGCTTTAATGATCGCTGGTCCAATTTTGGATCTTTTCACCTCATTTTTGAGATATTGGTATTTGGCCATTTTCTTGATTTCTGCATTGTTGAGGCCAAAATCACTGGGAACTGACACCTCAATGAGCAATGACATTTTCTCTTTTTTTATACCTAAGTGCTATAACCAGTTGCAATACTTTGTTTTATTTGTTCACGCTGAATGGGATCATCGTGTCTTATGTGAGCATTACTTCCTTGTTCTCAATTATCGCTTTTGGTTCGTGTTTCCATGAGTTTTATGGAACTGGGATATTGAAATTTCTGCAGATGTGCCAGTGAATTACTCGACATACCTTGTTGTGCCTTTATGTGTACAGCTGTTCTGACATGAGTTTTTTCCATCCCGATAGGATGTAGCTCGTGCTTTCTGTATCTATCTTGCAAAATTTCTTCCTATCCAATTGGCTCAGTTCCACCATTATTCTTTTACAGCCCTTGGTGTAGTGTCCTTGGACTTGGAAATTTATAATGATTTGTTCTCTGTCCCAATTGAGCTAACCTCTTCTTGACCATTCCAGTGATCTTTCTTTGTCTATACCCAATCTGTTGAACACCTTTTTTTTTTAACCTCCCTGCTCTTTTGTCTTTCACCCAGTTGTCAGTGTGCATCTGTTGATAATTGGTGGAGTGGAGACTTGTAAATGTTGGTAAATGGTGGAGACTTGTTATACCCACCCCCACCTGGAAACGGTGCGACACAATGCACATTTATGTAGAGAATTTGCGTCCCCCCCCCCCCGGTCATCCCCCCCAAAAACCACCGGCAAAAATAAAAACACCCCTACACATTAATTGGGGTTATGCCGATTCTCTGTAGCAAATCTGGATGTAATTGGCCCAGAACTGTAGGAGCAGTGGCCCGACAAACAAACCTACAAACACACAAACACCGGTCCGTGAATTATAGTAAGGATTCTCTGTTTTGTTTTGTTTTGTTTTCATTGAATATTTTGTGGATCGTGAGGAGTTTCCTTCTTTTGACATCAAGTTTGTTGATTTCCGTTTGTGGCTAGTTTATTATTTTACAGATGTATTGGAACACTGGTACTGCAAGTTGGTTTATGGCTTTGATTTTGTTCTTTGAGGAGAGGTATGCTTTCTGGATCAGCCTCATTCTATGCAGGTATTCTTCAAGATGATCTTCGCAGGCCAGCCAAGTGGTAGGGAGTCCATATGGAGATTGAATTGAGAAGAACTAAAACTAAACCTGTGAAACCAAAAAAAACTGTGTTTGAATTACCATAAAGAATTTGGTGTAAATTTGGATACATGTGTGCTGTTTATTGAATGCACTCTTTCAATTCAAATGCATGAGATAACAAGAAAAACAGCAATCAGAGATTGATGACCCTCGCCAGAACTTGTTTAGTGTGGTGTATTTTGTGTGGCATTTGTGTACTGGTGTGCTACGTCATTAATAAGAGACATAATTAGAACTGCCACTTTATAACTGCTGGCGATGATTACCGGGTACCAAGATGTCCCACTTTGATGCAACCCCGCTTTGATCGGACACCTGACCCTGACCCATGACGTTTTTTTTTTAAATTATTCATTATTCAATTGAATTTAGAATGGGATTAAAATAAATTAAATTCAATTCAAATGGAAGACCAAATAGGTACAGTCCTGCATCAGAGTAATCAGAAGGAACCCAAACAAGCAAAAATAAAAGATGAAATCATCAGGAGGAACCTGGATAGGATTTGCATTTCAACTGCGACTCCTCCACCCTCAAACCCATCCAGGAACAGCCAAGTGAGCCTTATACAACAAAATAAATAAATAAGAACCTACGTCAAAAAATTAAATAATTCTGGCTTCCAGACCATGTGTCAGATCAAGTTGAAATTTTGAAATCGGATTCCCCATTGCTACTACATCATAAATTTGAAGTTTCATGTTAATTGATTAAGCGGTTCCAGAGAAAACATTATTTAATATTTTTCTTCAATCCAATATTGTGACCAAATAATATGACCTATCAATTATTCCTGAACAAACTTGTACACCCATGGCTTGAGGAACGCTTGTGTGAAGTTTCCTCTCGATTTCTCCAGCCGTTCTGGAGAAGAAGATTTTTATAGGTTTTAGGGTAAATCCAATACGGCTGCCAAACCATTTGACCAATGACATCAATGTGTGAACCTTTTGTTCCTCATGGGCAGGCGGTCATTCCAGTAAAGTTTCACCTCGATCTGTTCAGCCACTTCAGAGAAGATTTTTGAAGGTTTTTTTTTTTTAAAAGGTCTCTGATAATTTCAGAACAGTCGGTTGAGCGGTTTGGGCTGGAGGTGAGCAGACAGGCAAACAAACACACCAACAAATGGAGGCGATCAACATACTTGTCAAAAACATTTTTTGGGGTTGTTGTTGCCAAGTAATAAGGATGGGAATATGAATCATGGTGGCATGAAAGATGCGCTTATTATTATATCCACACAGGCCCATGAGGGTAGAAAGATAGACAGTGGGAGAGGGCAAAGAAAAGAAGAAAATAATTGGTGGAAACTTCCAGGGATTATTTTTCAAAGAATGACTTGGAAAGACAGAAGATGCCGAATCTGCAGCTCCCGCAAGATGTTGGAGCTGATGATGAGGACTTTTGACTGAACCTCTTCCAGTTGATTATGGAAATTGGTGGGTTAATTTTACGATTCTTCTGGAGTGACTGGGTAAAGCCGTGAGATTTGCCACGATTGAAAGAAATGTTCAATTTCTGAGACTGTGTGATTTGCCAGCACTGTAACAAGTTCTATTTGTCAGACCAAAATCTAATCAATTCCATAGAAGCAAGCAGTGACAGAGCTGTTGTCTGCCTCTCAGTGGGGTATGGTACTGTATGACCAACTGTGTAGTCATCCACAAACAGGAAGAGAGGATTTCACAAAGCATCAGAGAGGTTTTAATGGAAATGAGGAAAAAGACTGAGGGTGAGGACACTGTTTTGGGTACTCCAGTTTCAACTGAGAGAGGAGAGGGTTCCATTGATCGCAACACAATGCGATCAATGTGTTGATCGCAAGAGAGTACTTGGAAGAGGGGAAAAAAAAAACAGAAATAGGGAATCAGAAGGGAGAGCTTAATGCCAAGCTTATCTGTGGATCTGCCACTGTGCATTTTAGGGTGGTGTGGGAGTTTGCATGTTTGTACATTTTAAAGAATTAGGATGAAAAGTCGAAGTAACAATAAAAGTATGAACCCCACGTTTCAATTTCATGCTCTGCAATAGCAAAATTGAAGAAATAGCCACCAATCATTTTGAATTTGTCTGCGGTGGCCATTTTTGCTATCATCCGGATGTGTTCCGTTCGCAAGCAGGTCGCTTACCGCTCGCCAAGCACCTATCTTCATCACTTGCTAACTGCATATGTCCCTGGAGTTGTGGGGGGATGGTTTGAGCAAAACATCTCGAATAACATCTAGAATGAGCAAAGAGGTGTTGGGGAGGATTGAGTGAGTCTTGGGTTTTTTAATGTGTTGTTTGATATTTTGAGTCGAGAAAGCCTGATGGGTGATAAAGATGAGTTTGAGAGCAGTAAGCAAAGGAGAGAGGAAATGATCAAGGAAACGAAGACTTGCAAGGCTTATTACTCATGAGCATGTGGCCGAGTCAACTTTTGGTTTGAATAGTTTGAAGTCAACTGGGATTTCTTGCACTGCTGCCAAAGGGCTGGAGTCAACAAACCACAACACTTCACCAAACTTGCTCTTGCTCTCAATGAGGAAAAGTGCAATATTCACATTCGATGTGTCACAGAATTTGGTACAAAGTTTGGCTGACGGGGTTGTTTGTTAAAGGTGGATGAACAGCCTCTTACAATTCAAATAAACTGTTGGGAGTTAACAACGCATTATTTCCATTCTCCCCCAATAATTTTGATCCTGTAGTCATGACGACTGTGTCTCTTTCGTTCGTCTTGCTTCATTGGGGTGTTGTTGACGACTTCAGAAGCAGTCTTTGGTGACAAAAGGCTCAAACCAAAATATCAAAAAGAGCCTTTGATTTTGGAATGTGACATCACAAGGCGTTTGCTGACAAATGCCATCCATGCAGGTTAGCTTTCCTTCCTCACTTTCACAGAAATACTTATTATGGAAACAGAAATCAAATATAATATTTCTCAGGTCACTTGCAAAATTCTAATGTGTAAAATTATGAAAGCAAATTTTGATCTTATTTGCACGAAAAAGCTCCTTGTCCATCATTTCCATGACCTGCTGGAAGAGGATATAAAAAACCACGCGGGTTCCGCAGGATAAATTTAGCTTTGTGCCTTACTGCCTCGGGTTCTGGGTTTCAAACAACTCAGGCTCAAAGCTCCGCCACCCCATCCCTGCTCAATTTCCGTGTTGCAGTGCCCGTTTTGCCAGTAATTGTTGGCATTTGGTTGCTGTGTATTTGACCTTGAGTGCGTAGCTCCATTGCATCTTGAAATGTGGTTGAAGAGGGTCAGGTTCAAGCACTGCCATGAGGTTGTAAATTGGCCGGCTACTATCCATCTCCACATTGATGAGGATTTGATCTTAAGAGATCTTTTCAGGAGGACCATCATTACTGGCTTTGTATTTCCATGCATGTTCACTTATTGCTGCAAGTACAGAGCTGTGATGCTTCTCTTGTGTCGGAGTACCTTCTCCCACACTTGACTAGCGATGATCTGAACTGTGACATTAAAAAAAAACTAAGTCATTTGCTCACACTGATTTATTAGCTGTGATTCCTTCACTCGCCAAGTCATTTCTAAAGATGGATATATTGAGTTTCCTTCCTCCTGATTTGTATTACTACTACCTTTGTTGAACGCACACGAGACCGAACTGACGTTGACTAAACTGTGTATTGTCTTTGTTTTGGGATTAGTTGATAAAATTAGTTAAGGAATGGCTGTTTTGAGAATAATTTGCAATGGTCTGGAAATTATGTGAACAACTTTGCTCGTCTCTACACTCTCTATGATTGTTAATTGGTTGTATTAGTTGCTGCACTTGGAATTTGAATGAGTTAACGATGCTGCATCAACTAAGAATGTTGTAATGTTTTATGAGGGTTACATTTTATTTTATTTTTGATTTTTTTTTTACGTTGTAAATTGGTTATGCTGATACTTGTCTTCAAAAGGCGGAGGAGCTCCTTGTGAGCCAACGGCCATCCAAATCTGGTGCCCAACTGCGTCTGCGGACGTCCTCCTGCAGTGTGCAACCTTTCCTCGGAGGTTGCTGACAAAATTTGCACTCCGGCCACCATAAAAACACTTCACCACACAAAACACACTAAAAAAATGCAAAGAAAACTGAAAATACACTCTGTGGGAGTACCTCCTGTGCATCTGCCCTTTGCAGGGTAGCTCACCGGATGATGGGATTGAGGAAAAATCTTCGGCACCGCCACTGTTTGATGATAGTCGGAAAAGCACAGGGTAAACTTGGATTGTGGAAGTGTGTGTCAGTGTGGTGCTGAGGTGTTGTCCACCAGATGGCGGTCTCCTCAAGGTTACCCTGAGGTGGTCCCTTCGGGTGGGTGCCTGGAATGTCCTATCCCTAAGAGAAGATGATCACCTGTCTTTGCTATCAACTGAGCTCCAGCACTTGAACATCGGTATTGCAGCACTCTCTGAGGTTCAGAGACCGGATAGTGTTGAGATCATGGCAGGTGGTTAAACCTACTACTGGTCTGATTACACCTCCCACTGGTCTGGTCGCTCTGATTGTTACCATGACCAAAGAATTGCTGTCACTGTGTCCAATAAGCCGACTCCAATGATAATTGAGGTAACACCGGTCAACGAGCGTATTATGAGACTGAGGATTCATCACTCCTGAGGTGTCGTTTCCCTGGTCTCTGCATCTGCTCCGACTGAGGCGAGTGATCTCACCGTGATGGACACATTCTATGCCACGCTCGAGTCTGTGGTTGATCGGTGCCCCAAGCGAGATGCTCTTCTCGTCTTGGGGGGGATTTCGATGCATCAACTGGAACTGATATGTAATTCAAATAATATTCATGTCCTTGGAAGTACCATAGACAGCGATGCTTTGTGAGTGTTGGCGAGGAATTAACACCTCATTGCTCTGACTGACTGGCAGTTTTGTGATCTACCGTTGTTGATGTAACTTCTCTTATACTCCAAATCAATTTATCTATGAATGATGAAAATTAAAAATTGGAAAATTATCCAATTCGACTGAAAATCAACATCGATTTATACGTCAAAAACTGTAGAACAGAACGTATATGATAACCCCTTCCCCTGCTTACTGTCCATCTCTGCTGTTTGAGCCGAGTACCCCCAGATGTTCGGTATAGGGGGTCGTGCCATATATGGCAGTACTTGAAGCCCATGCGTGGCTTTATAAGAGGAAGTGTGATTGGGTGCCAGAGAGAAGGAGCAGGAGGAAACAGGACATGTACGCAGGTACTAGAGAGATAAGCGGCTGTAACCTGTGCAAGATGGAGCAATAACAGGTCTGTGATGTCCTTCAGCAGTAGAAAAGATATCCATAACAAGGAGAAAGGACAAACTCTGGTGCAGCAAGGAGCAGGGAGCTTGGCAGAAGAAAAAGAGATCTGTCCGTTCGTACCACACATACCCATGCTCACACCTCAGCGCCATCCCATAGCGAGGTGCACGTCCCTCTGACGCAGTCCAGATCCCACCATATCATTAAATCCTGAAACCTTCTTCTTAACTCATTTCTCATTTTTCTGTTTCTTGCTTGATTGTTTTTCTTATCTCCTCTCACCTGCCCTTTCACCTTCTCCCATATAAACCAGCCTTGTGGCAATAGGTTAAATAAGATTTGTGTCTTGTGTGTTCTTCTTAAGAGGGATGGTCATTATCGAGTTTTGCAAACTGTGTATATTGTGAAAAAGCAGAACCACAAGTTACATTTCATTTTTCAATGTCGTCTCCCTTGACTTCAATACACTTATTCCACTTGTCCTTCAAACTTGCTATGCCAGTCTTATAGAAGTCTTCCGACTGCACCTCAATCCACGTCTCGGTAGCCTCTTTCAGTTCCTCGTCTTGAAAACGGTACCCTCGAAGGTGGTACTTGATATTTTGAAATAAAAAAATACTCGTTTACAATCCAACGGATTGCGTCAACTCTCGTTGTTACCTCCGCTACCGACGGTGGAAGAAGGTTACGTTTTCAACCCTCTCTGCCTGTTTGTTTGTGTGCAGGATATCTCAAATAGTTGTGGACAGATTCAAATGAAATTTGGAGGGCAGGTTGGGTGAGTAGAGTGACAAGGATGAACTGATTAGAATTTGGTGAAAATCTGGATCCGGTTCCAGCTACTCAAATTTTTGGGGGTGATTCTTCACCATTGATGGATAGGGCTAAACCCATATATTTAGCACGATATCTCAAAAGCTTGTGAACGGATTCAGATGAAACTTGGTGGACACATTGGGTGGGTGACAAGGACAAATTAATTCGATTTTGGTGAAGATCAGAATCCGAATCTTCATACAATAATTATTTCATTTTTAAGTGATTCTTCACCATTGAGAGATTGGGCCAAAAACGATATATAGCATGATAATTCAAAAAATATATTGGGTCGATAAAAAAAAATATGCTCGATATGTTCTCCTGGATGAGGCATTGCGTGGCAGAGGTATGCGCTCTTCCGAGTGCCCTTCTAATTTTTCTCTGCAGTCAAAAACCGAGAAAAAAAACGATAAGCTCCACCCAGTAAATAAAGAATGAATGAATGTTGGAATACACTCATCATAACATATATTCTATCATCGACCAACCCCTCCTCTCCCCCCCTCCCCCAACCCTCTCTTCCCCACCGCATCCCATTCACCGCTCTTTCTCCTGTAACCTTTCATGTTAAGCCCATCATCCCTGAAAAGTGTAAAATAACAGCATAAATCGCACAATATCATTCAACAGTTTGAACATAAGTCTGTCATTATTACAGTGAATGCATAATGGTGTCTTGTGTTGCAGACACATCTGAGTTTCCTGCAGAAGATGCACCAATTGGCCATAACCAAGCATTCTACATGGTTCCATTCTGGCCCCCAGTCCGTAATGTGGATATGTTTGTGACAGCGCCAGAAAACCTGGGTTACAAATATGAGGTCATCTGGCCAGGTGGGTGCAAAAGATATCCTGAATATTGGTGTAATTATGAACGTCTCTTATTTTCCCCCTTCTTTCTATTTTTTTGTCTACACTAGCAGAGTGTCCTCCCTCTGGGTGGGTCGAGTTTGTGCATTACTTTCTGAACAAAATAATAGTCTGTGTTTTGCAGAAGAGTAGAATGTTTGTGTGGTGTGCGACTAAAAAGTTATAGATGGTCTAAAGGTGTTATGTTCCAATCGTAGTTAGGATCTAAGGCATTGAAAGGGTCTCTCTCAAGCATGTAAAAAGGGTCTAGAAAGGTCAAACTGGTCCATAGCTCTGGTCAAGGGTCCAAGCTGTCTAATGTCTGAAAGGTGAAAGGGGTCTAAATGGTGTTAATGTTTAAAGGGTCTAAATGGAGTCAAGGAACATAAAGGGTGAAAAGATCTAAAGCGTTTATGGGGTCGAAAGGTTCTCATGCTCTAAATGGTATAAAACGTCGAAAGGGTGAAGGGGTCGAAAGGGTCTGAAAGGGAAAAGGGGTATTAAGGGTTCTTAAAGGTCTTAGAGGGTCTTGAGGGTCCTTGGGGGTTTCAAGGATATTGGAGGTCTTGAGAATTTTAGGGATTGTGGGGGTCCTAAGGGTCTTGGGGGTCGAAAGGGTATTGGAGATCTTATGTGTCTTAAACGGTCTTAAGGTTCTAACAGAGTTAGGGTCTTAAGTGTTCTTGGGGTTATCAAGGGGTCAAAGGTATAGAGGGGTCTGGAACTCACATGCATGCATGGAGGTAGGCACACCTCCTTTTATATTTGGAATAGCATGGATCGGCTCGCTACGGTCACCTCTCCACACATCGTTGCAGAGATTGATGTCACAGATTTGCTCTGTTGTCATGACTGACACCAATCATAATACAAACATTTCTTTTTGAAAATATTTTTTTGAAATATTGGTGATATTATATTTATTTGAAATTTATTTGTAATATAAAAAGGTACAAGTGGTCTAAATGGTCAAGGGTCTAAGCTGTCTAATCTGTCTGAAGGGTGTAAGGGGTCTAAATGGTGTTTAGGTCTAAGATGTCTAAAGGGTCTTCGGGGTCTTTTGGAGTTTTATGGTCTTTTTGGGGTCTTGGGGGTCTTTTGAGTCCTTAGGGGTCTTAAGGGTCTTAGTGAATTCATGTTCAAATAGGACATGATTAATAGGCATATAGTCATAAAGGCCACCCGGATTGACTCATGGCTACAAGCAACCAATAAATTTGCTTTATGCAACTTCTTCTCCACAAGAGTATGGGAGGAGTCGATTTATTTATATAATCGGAGCAACCTGGGTTCAGTTGATGAGGTGTGAGCTATTTCGGTATTCCTTCCATTCACAGGTGAGAGAAGTGGGTGGGTCTTTCTTCATCATTTATATATTGACTGCTTTTGACATTTGCATGGGGAACAGGCTTGGGAGCCTCGTTGGAATGAATTTCTGTCTTCGCTATCGCTGATGGTTTGCAAATAAGCGATGAAACCGGTTCAGCAGCGGAGGGTGTGAGCAGCATTGCGATTCTCATGTGTGTACGATGTGTGAATGTCTTTACTTGAAACAGCAAAGAGCTCACCTTGGTTGCTTTATTTAGCTTCTTCGGCTGCAAGAGTGTGGGAGGATCTCATCTTACCGATGTAGCTGATCTATAGGACCTCGCTGTTGTGTGCAGTAAGCTTCCAAATTCGCAACAATATATGTGTGTATATATATATATATATATATATATATATATATATATATATATATATATATATATATATATATATATATATATATATATATATATATATATATGTATGTAAATAGAATTATATATATATATATATATATATATATATATATATATATATATATATATATATATACATATAAATATACATGAATATATATATAAATATACATGAATATATATATATATATATATATATATATATATATTGTTGCGTTAACGGTGACCGATCCACCAGCTTGTCACTCAGGGGGATTAATCCCCGGTTGTCCTTGGTAGAGCCGGACCTGGGGCCACCACTCACGATTAACGTAATGGTACAGTGGGTTGTTTAAAACTACGAACGCCATCCAGTCAACCATGAGTTCCAGTGTCCGCCGTCTAATTATTCCGTTTAACTAGAGGTCATGTGGTTACCTGAGCGGGGAGCGCGCCCTCGGCAAAGCACCAATATTATCTGATTAGATTTTAATTAGGGCGGACGAGCGTTTTAACCGCTGGTGCGTGCTGACGATTTTTTTGGTCAATTCTGTGCTAATTACCTCCCAGTCTACCTCTGTTCGAACAATGCGAGACCAATGAAGGAAAGGACAAACACGGACAGGTTGGAAATCGACAAATAATTTATTAACAATAAAATAAATAAATAAAAGGAACTTTTTATTTGCTGAGGTAAATAAGGAATTTTAAAGCAAAATCAATCAAAATGCCAGGAAAGAGACAAAGAGCAGATGCTTATCGGGGTTGACTTACTGACAGCTAAACACAGACAAGGGTACCCAATGGATCATTCAGGGGGAGCGGAGAGGGAGAATCGTCTCGCTCACCAGAAAGTCGTCCATGAAGCAAAAACGTTCTGAAATGTGTGCGTGTCACGTGCGTCGCCAGCACCCAGCTTTGTCGCACAGCCTCTCGTGGGGCAGCCTTGAATGCCAGTCCACGCGCTCGCTTGCCGAAGCTCTGGGCTGGACTAACCGTCTTGCTGTTGGTGCTGGCCAGACACCCACATGCATGCTTCCTTCTCCTCTTTTGCATGCCTCCACCCGCTTCCTGCTCGCTTCTCTCTCGTACCTCTTTCGTTGACGCTTTTTTATTATCTCAGAACGTATCTCTCTCTTCTTCAGAACATCTCTCTCCACACCTCACAGAACGTCTCTCCTCACAGAACGTTTTTCCTCACAGAACGTACCTCACGCTTTCTCTCGCTCGTTTTTATATCCCTGGGCCGTCTCCATGGGGTGCCGTCCGCGCCAAGCTCACCCCACCCCACTGGGGACGGTTACCATGACGACCTGTGCACTCTCAAAAAAGCGGGCGACGGAGCTCGCGAAGGAATGTTCCTGAGGAAAAACGAGGGCGGGCCCTCTCCGCAGGGTGCCGTCTGCCCCAAGCTCACCCCACCCCACTGGGGCATGGTTACCATGACGACACGTGCGCTCTCAAAAAAAGGCAGCGTCAGAGCTCTCAAAAGAATGTTGCTGAGGAAAAACGAGGGCGGGCTTCAGAGCTCGTGAAAGAAACGTGTGTGAACATGTCCGTCGTAAAGAAAAAAGCTTCCCATAAGAGAGGGGATCTATCCTTTACCCTTCTCAACACATCACATTTAAGATCCCATTAGCCATGGGGATGGGGCTAATCTGGACATGCATTTAAGGAAATAACTGTCTGAGGACCTGGATGTGTGGATGCATTCATCAGACCGGATTCTGATATCCGTAACACTATATATATATATATATATATATATATATATATATATATATATATATATATATATATATATATATATATATATATATATATATATATATATATATATATATATATATATATATATTTCTGGTCCATTTGTAGGACCATGGGATCTTTTACATCCAAAAACCAATCGCAGCACTCCAGCAGATGGGTCCCTCCTTCATGTCCACCAGAGGGACAGTGCACTTTGTGTTGCAATGCCTTGCCTGTAAAGTCCCAAATCAACAGTTTTAGTTGGGCCGACTATGAAGATCAAAATCCTGAGCACATTACTGAATAATTCATTTTTTGTTTTGCAATATCAATCACAGAATATTTGCTTTACAGCATCAATCACTTTATGACTTGACTCATCCTGCTGGCATAGATGGATAACACTGAACAACAAAAATTTTTTACTGGAGATGTGTAAAGTGATTTAGACTAATTTGGGTATGCTGATTTCAAAAATCATAACCGTTTTGCTGTATCACGTCAGGATTTTCAGTAACAGAAATATTCCCATTGCCTAGAAGTCAGGATTTCAATGAAATTTACAAAAATTCATTTATTCATTTATTTCATCATGAATGCTTCAAAATTATAGAAATTACAGAAAAACTCCACTAGAATGTAATTAAAAATGCTTTAGGCATTTGGCTTTGCGTTTGTGCTGCTCTGTGTCAGTTTCACGATGCAGGAACCAGCAGAAATCGCCCATCATGTTCGGGTTGTGCCGCCCTTGGTAACGCGTCTCCATGAGTGAAATCTCTTGGTGGAATCGCTCGCCGTGCTCGTCCGAGACTGCTCCCAAGTTGTCAGGGAAGAAGTTCAGGTGCTGGTGTAGGAAATGGATTTTCAGGGACATCCTGGAGCCAAGTTTCCTGAAGGACTCCAGCAGCTGCTGCACTATTTCTTCATAGTTGTCCGCACGCTCGTTCCCCAAGAAGTTGTCCGTCACAGCTTTGAAGCTCCTCCACGCTGCCAGCTCTTTGGGGTTTAGAGTTGTCGGAAAAGTTTCGTCCTTCATAATCTGTCGGATTTGCGGTCCAACAAAGACACCAGCCTTGATCTTGGCCTCCGACAAGGTGTTGCCAAACTTTTCCTTGAGGTATAAAAACCCACGCCCATTCAGATCCATTGCCCGTACAAAACTTTTCATCAAGCCGAGCTTTATGTGGAGTGATGGAAGGAAAGCCTTGGCTGGGTCGACAAGGGTGACATGCTTCACGTTGTGTCGACCAGGTACATGCTCTTTTCGCTCTTCCCAATCTTTCTTCGTCCAGTGATTCTTGTCGTCTCTGCTATCCCAGAGACAAAGGAAGCACATGTATTTCGTGTAGCCTGACTGCAGCCCTAACAACAGCGCCACCACTTTCAAGTCTCCGCAGATGTGCCAGTTGAAGTCATTGTACTTGATGGAATCAAGCAGCTGCCGCATAGTCTCATAGGTCTCTGTCATGCCGAACACGTGAGACAGTGGGACTGATGGTTTCTCGTTGCCATTGTGGAGCAAAACAGCCTTCAAGCTGTTCTTCCCCGAGTCGATGAAGAGGCGCCAGTCTGCAGGATCGTGATCACACCCAAGTTCTTTCAACAGACCGTTGATGTCACTGCAGAATGTCATCGTGTCTTCCATCTCAAAGAACTCAGCCATGTCTCTGTGACGTGCTCTGAACAAGGATATCTTGGTGTTAGGTTCAAGTAGATTCCACTGCTGCAGCCTTGATCCAAGCAGCTCTGCCTTCGCCTTTGACAGCGAGAGATCTCTTACAAGATCATTTAAGTCTCCCTGGTTCAGAAGGTGTGATTCTTGAGTGTCGGGTTCAAAAGGTACATCATCACCATCCTCTTCACCACTGCTTACAGCTATGTTCTGATCAGCTGGAGGTGTTGGAACGGGGTTCTCGTCATCATGAGGCACAGGTTTATGAGCAGAGACACAGTCAGCGTACTTGATGTGACCTTTATTCTTCTTGTTGAAGCCGGCGATGCTTGTGCAGCAGAAATAACAATCATCATGATGATTCTGCGGCTCACGCCATATCATGGGCACCGCAAATGGCATGCTCACACGCTTGCCCACCAACCACTGAGTCAAGGTTGTGTGACTGCTTGTGCAGCAGATGTGTGGTGCCCAGCTCTGTTCTTGGTCCTCCACCTTACACCCGAAGTAGTGAAAGTAGGCGGCCTTCATTTTCACTGCTGTTGATATACTTCGCTGTTGATCATTTTTGGTATACCGACCACAGACATAACAGAAGTTGTCAGGATGATTGGTACAGGAACGCCTACTCATCTTTATCTGAAAGAAAGAAATATAACACAAGTTAACAACAATTGTACGAAATAGACATGTTATAGACATTTGTAAATTTCATTGAAATCCTGACTTCTAGGCAATGGGAATATTTCTGTTCCTGAAAATCCTGACGTAATAGAGCAAAACGGTTATGATTTTTGAAATCAGCGTACCCAAATTAGTCTTAATCACTTTACACATCTCCAGCAAAAAAAAAATTTTGAAATTTGTTGTTCAGTGTAATCATGACCGAAAGTGCTGCAGCAGACCAGAAAGAAAATCAAAAATTTAAAATCTGACCAATGCTCCCATACTTTCACCTCTTTACAAATGCAATATACCCTTGGGGGAGGGAGGGAGGGGAGGAGGAGGGGTAGGCATTGTACTTTTAGAAATTAGGCCTAATGCCAGCAGGTAAGAGATCTGGCTCAAACGCTCGTCTCAGAAAAGGGTGAGAATAAGGTTGGAATACTTGATATTAAGCATGAGGGAAAATTGACTCTAAATGCAAGCCTGGACACATACACAAGCCATGATGTGTCCTTTATACTGCGACACCGATAAGGAACAGACTGCATGCTCTATAAATAAAGATTGCATCAACCAAATAAGGCCAGTTCTGGAGATGTTAATCGAGCGCTCAAAGAGGGGACAGGTGGGGTTCACTCCTCATTAGGCTGGGAGGTGGCAGGGTAATCTGGCAGTCTCGCAGCCACTTGAGTTAGTGTCTCACAAATATTGCCAAATATCTTTGTACCAGGAAAGCAAAAAAGCAACTGAATCATGTTTGTTCTCCTCCCAAACCCGCAAACAGGACGACGATTATCACCACTGGAGGCTACGGCTGTGGCCATTCTCTGCGCACTGGTGCTGAGTGCTGTGCTGCTCGGTGCATGGACCTACATTCATCAAACCAGGCACCGAAACAGGAGTGACTGGAGCCCGCTTTTAGCCGATTATGACCAAGAGAACCGCTATGGCAGATATGAACCAAGAGAGGTCGCCACAGACTGAGGTTGGGAGAGAAACTTCAACCACCATCAGGGGGAGCGCGATTATTTTTTCACGACGTGTACGGCTTTCAACAGAGTATAATCTTTCTCCAAGCAATATCATCTTGCCGAAAAGAAATGGGATTCAAAAGAGAAAAATTGTGACCGTTTAAGTGGAAAAAATGTCATGCAAATTTGTAAAGGAACTGAATCTAGAGTGAAAATTCAGTTACATAAAAATGCAATGTATTCCAAAATGTAGTGATTACTTTATTCCATTAGAAATCGTTCTTGGAAAATTCTGCATTTACACTTTGGCAATACACCTTGGCAATGGAAATTGTGGAATATCATTGTAAATAAATCGTCTCAAGTTGTTTTTCACATGAATGGTGACCATGGACCCAAGTGCAACACCAGCACTTGCTGCAAGGGTCATAAGCAATAGGAGGCACCTGCCACATCCACCATGATATCGGCTGTATCCACCACACAGTTAACAAGGATTTAAAATTGCAGCCAGGAAATAGGATATTGCAAGCTCAAATTTTGGTGCAGTCTGTGAAAGACACAGAACAGCCACTGCATACAGCAGTCTCCAGCTGCCTCACTCTTAACTGCAGCATCAGTCAGCTTATATAGACATTCAAAGACAATGCCAGTCCATCACTACTGCATAAAGCCAATGCCAGGGAAGGGAATCAATCCATGGATCTGATTCTCGTTCCACAGCTATCAATATATATATATATATATATATATATATATATATATATATATATATATATATATATATATATATATATATATATATATATATATCTCCATCTCTCCATCTCTCTCTCCATATCTCTCTCTCTCTCTCTCTCTCTCTCTCTCTCTCTCTCTCTCTCTCTCTCTCTCTCTCTCTCTCTCTCTCTCTCTCTCTCTCTCTCTCTCTCTCTCTCTCTCTCTCTCTCTCTCTCTCTCTCTCTCTCTCTCTCTCTCTCTCTCTCTCTCTCTCTCTCTCTCTCTCTCTCTCTCTCTCTCTCTCTCTCTCTCTCTCTCTCTCTCTCTCTCTCTCTCTCTCTGTGCCCTTTTATACAGACAAATGTAAAAAAGAAACACACTATAACTAAGCCAAGTATGTGTACTGCAGCCCCAAGAAACAAAACTTGTCAAATTAATACACATTCACCATGGTCCTAAGGCCAAAGTTTATGGTCATACAAAAACACACATCCTTGCCCACAAAAAAGCAAAGGATAGCGATAATAGCATTGCGATTCGAGGTTCCAGTACCCAGCGACTTTGGCCTAAATAACGCCGAAATTAGAAAAGTCACCCCAGACCAAGGTCTCCAAAATGAAATCAGCTGAAGCATGCTGACATTACGTCAGTGATAGTTGGACCATTGGAAGAAATAAAAAGAACCTCAATAAGATTTTGGAAACTATACCGAGGAATATTATGACAACCAACCACAATTAGATGTTATCCGGCATTCAGCGACAATCCGGAAAAATATCCCGAGGAACAAAGATATATGAGAACAACCAAACTTCACAACTTGG
>NC_140966.1:2948039-2983039 GCF_056783735.1 Eptatretus burgeri
GACTCGGACTTTCATCCTCCCGCACAGGTACCGGCAGCGCCACACCCCATGAACCAGTGAATCCATGACTCCCCAGGCCCGTCCCAGACGTCTAATGACCTCTGACTCGCAGCCAGCAGAGACATGAATATCACTGCCAAGGTAAGTGAATCTCTCCACGACCTCAACATCCTCACCACAAACAGACACAGACAGGACAGCAGCATCCAAGATGTCACCGAAAGCCTGGATCTTAGTTTTGACCCAAGAAACCCATAATCCCAGCGGCTCAGACTCCTCATTCAGCACCTCGCGGGCCCCCAAGAGGATGTCTAAAGTCTCCGCAAAGATGACTGCATCATCTGCGAAATCAAGGTCCGAGATCTTGACATTCCCAAACGATGCACCGCAGTTTGATCTCTCCGACATCGTCCCTAAAATCCAGTCCATACAAGTGCTGAAAAGTCTGGGGGCCAGTACACACCCCTGACGAACTCCAGTAACAACTGGAAATAAGTCATAGAGATGGTACCACCACACTTCACAGCACTCTCAGTACCAGAGTAGAGTTCAGACATCAGATCGATCAGTTTTGGTGGAACCCCACGAAGACCAAGAATCCTCCAGAGGAAATCCCGATTCACTGAATCAAACACTTTACAGAGATCAACATAGGCTGCAAGCAGCCCCTGCCAAAACTCTCGTCTGCGTTCGGTGATGACATGAAGGGCAAGGATACGGTCAATCGTTGACCTCTTTGGTGTAAAGCTTGACTGCTCCGGACGGTGGTGCTCAAGAAGATGGTGGCGAACCCTATCAAGAATTATCCGAGCAAAGACCTTGCCCGGCACTGAGAGCAGCGTCACCCCTCGGTAGTTGTTGCAGTCTTGGCGATCACCCTTCCCTTTCCAGAGAGGGACAACAACGCCCCACTTCCAGTCAGTTAGGATGATGCCTGTGTTCCAGGCAGAGCACAAAACTGCATGCAACGACATGAGTGCAGCATTTCCACCAGCCTTGAGAAGTTCAGCATGGATGCCACAGATCCCTCGAGCTTTGCTTTGTTTCAACTGGTTCACCGTAGCCCGTGTTTCCACAAGCGAAGGTGGACCACAGTTGATTTGAGTGTCAGCAACAGGGATTGTAACACCCTTGACGTCCAACTCGACAGCTGGGGGATCAGCCTGGTACAACTGCTCAAAGCAACCGGCCCAGCGGGCCTTCACTTCAGACTCCTTTGTCAAGAGCCTACCACTCTGCTCGAACTGCAGTGCTCCGAGGGATGGGATTGGATGAACGCAATGCGTGAATTCCCCTGAAAGCGGGATGAGAATCACCTGTCCACAGGTATTGTTCTACCCCCTCACAGATTCCTCTCACATAGGCCTCCTTGTCCACCCTCAGTGCACGTACAGTTTTTTGCCTCAGCTCCCTGAACAGCTCAGCTCTGCCATTCAGCCTGGCCCTGCGACTCTGGTCAATGGTATCCAGTGTCCCTTGAGAGACAAAATTCTTCTTTGCCCTGTGGTGAGCTCCAAGACATCCACCGGCAACATCAAGGACGGTGGTCTTGAAGGCACTCCACAACTCTTCAGGACCCCCCAAAGCACCCAAACCCCCCAAGTGTCCACTCAACCTGTTCGCAAACTCCTCAACTACTCTCTCATCGCTGACCTTGCCAACATCCAGCCTAGGCTGGGATGGTACCATTCTCCAGGATTTAAGGTGCAGCTTTAGAGTTGCTACAACAAGCCTGTGGTCAGTATTGAGGAACTGAGCACTCCGGTAGACCCTGCAGTTCTGGATCATCCTCCAACGACCGTCAATGAGGACATGGTCAATCTCCTTTGCCACACCACCAGCGTTGGAATACCAAGTCCAGCGATGAGCTTGTGGGCGCTGAAACCATGAACCAGCCACCATAAGTCCATGACTTCTTGCAAAGTCAAGGAACTTAGTGCTATTCTGGTTCATAGTTCCTGACCCATACGGACCAACACACACCTCATAACCATCCCTATCAGTTCCAGTCGATGCATTGAAATCCCCCAAGACTAGAAGTGTATCTCGTCTGGGGCACTGATCAACCACAGACTCCAGCGTGGCGTAGAATGCATCCTTCACGGTGAGATCACTCGCCTCAGTCGGAGCATAAACAGAGACCAGGGAAATGACACCTAAGGAGTGACGAATCCTTAATCTCATAATACGCTCGTTGACCGGTGTTACCTCAATTATCATTGGGGTCAGCTTATTGGACACAGCTACAGCAACTCCTTGGGTATGGTAACCATGAGAGCGACCAGACCAATAGTAGGTGTAACCACCCACCATTATCTCACCGCAGTCCGGTCTCCGAACCTCAGAGAGAGCTGCAATCCCGATGTCCAAACGCTTGAGCTCAGATGATAACAGAGACAGGTGATCATCCTCTCTTAGGGATAGGACATTCCAGGCACCCACCCGAAGGGACCGCCTCAGGTTAACCCAAGGAGACCGCCGTCTGGTGGACGACACCTCAGCACCACTCCGACACACTCTCCCGCAATCTGACCCAGGGATTTTACCCCGTGGTTTCCCTCCTATCAAAGATTGGGGGTCCCGAAGGCTTTGCCCCAATCCCGTCATCCGGTGAGCTGCCCTGCGAAGGGAAGCTGCACAGGAGGTACTCCCACGGAGTGGGTTTTCAGATTTTTTTGCGTTTTTGCGTTTTGCGGAATGAAGAGTTTTACGGTGGCCGGAGTGCAAATTCTGCCACCAACCTCCTCATAAAAAGTAACCCAACTGCAGGAGGACATCCGCAGACACAGTTGGGCACTAGATATGGATGGCCGTTGGCTCACAAGGAGCTCCTCTGCCCTTTGACAGGTTTTGTTTTTCATCCTGCTTGGTGTCCATATCCAAACACCCTCCTCTCCAGAAAACCTGGTGGGGGAGAGGGTTTAGTCGCCGACAACCCGACCATGGTACAGGTTAGTACAGGTTTACATGGTACCTGTAGCAGGTCACAGATCGAACCTGACCTGACAAAAGACCATAAGGACCTGATCCTTATGGTCTTTTGCAAACCTCAGCCTGGCTCTTCTTTGCTTCTCATTGATGAAGGGCTTTTTTCAAGCTTTGCACGACTTCAGCCCTGCCCCGAGGAGCCTGTTTCGAACCGTCCTCGCCATGCACTTCACCCTAGCTGCTGTTTGCCCTTCTTTTTGTAGGTCACTAGATGCCATCCTACGGTTGTTGAGTGACATTCGAATGAGTTGGCGGTCATCCCGGTCAGTGGAAAGTCGTTTTCGCCGTCTGCCAGTCTGTAGCTTTGTTGTCCCCAATGTCGACTGCTTGACCTTGTTGTTATGAACTGCCGTCTTTGAAATTTTAAGGATGGAAGCAACGTGACGCTCACTGTATCCCTCTGCTCTGAAAGCCAGCATTGAACCCTTCTTTTCAACTCTTTTGGCATGGTCAATTGTTATTTTTTTGATTCCAATTACTTTTGAGGTACGACAAGCACTGCTTTTGCCATCCAGCTGGACCTATTGCAAGAGGATAGTGATGACCACACTTCCGGTTCCGGGTTTGGAGCGACGAGAGGTCTCCCGAGGGGCTCTCTGCTGATGTTCTCAAAGTTAAGTTTCCGGTCGTTATTTGTCCCGTTTTAACTGTTTAATTTTCTCACCTACATGTTACTGTGTGTTCCTCGTTCGGTTTTGTTTCAAAAATCGTGCTATTTTTGAGTTTTTGTCGACGTTCTTACCGGGTGTTTGAGGCCTAGGCCTTGGCCTAGGCTTGAGGCCTTCCGGTTCCCCTCGGTGTTTGATCGTTTTTTTTTTTCCTCCCCATGACCGTCAATTTCCATCCTCCCCACTTTCCTAACGTCCCCCATTCTCCCAACTAATCTATTTCTTATCTCAAACCCCCCCCCAAAAAAAAACAACAACAACAACACACCAACCTTCTCCTGATTCTGCTTCTTCTTCTTCCTCTTATCTTCCTCCTCGCCTTCCTCGATTTTTTTCGACACTTCCATGACCTAATCTGTTGAAAACTCTCTCAAACATTAATAATAACAACAAAAACGATCTTATAATGCTTCATCTTCCTCTCTCACACATGTGGTACTCTTTACTGTTTCATAATGCACGACTATTCTGCTATTTTAACAGACTGCTCTCATTTCGACCTCTCCTTCATTCCTTGCATAAAAAATCCAACTATTACAGCGCTTCTTCTCTCCATTCTCTGAATTCGCCTTCATTGTATCCATCAAGAATTGTGTTAAATCGCCTCTTTGACAGAAAACTTTTAAAAACCACAGTTTGCTATGAATGTTCGCTTTCCATCAATCATTCTTTTTTTCCAACTTCCGTGCCAACTCACCCCTCTCACCCCTCACTCTCACTCTCAAAGCAACCATCCCACTCTTCTCCCTTCAAGCCTCACTCTCACCTCTCAAAAATTCCCCCTTCACCTTTCTCCCACCTTTCATCCCCTCACTCATCCTTCTCAAAGTTGCCCTCCCTCCCATCCACAAAGCTGCCTCCCTCCACTGCCCTCTCACCTCCATCTCTTCACATCCTCAACTGCCTTCTTCCCCCTCTCTTGTCCCCCCTCTCCCCCAGCACCACAAAGTCTTTTCTCGTCCTCATTCGGCCCCCTCCCTTCCTATTCTGCAATCCCCCACACTCTTTCAACAACCCTCCTTACCTCCCCCCTTGTCCCTTGTCCTACCCTCCCCCTCCCCTCCACCCCCTGCACCCAAAGCCTCCTCCCCTTCCTCTTCATTAAAAGTGTGGACCTCAAATATCTGGGGCCTTCGCTCAAACCTCTCAGATCTTTCCATACAGGTTGCCACTGACAAACCAGACAAAATCTGCCTAACAGAAACTTTCCTCTCCCAAGACGTGTTTGACTCCCAAGTATCTCTCCCCGGTTACTCCCTCCTCCGGTATGACAGACCTGAGCCTCGTCCTGGTGGAGGTGTTGCTCTCTTCATCAAAGACTCTATTCCTCACTCTCCATACACTGCCCTCACTCCCCCACACCCTCAGGAATACCTCTGGCTACGGCTTCCCCTCCACTCCCACCTCATGTTTATATGTGTACTGTACCGTCCACCGAACAGTGATGACTCCATCTACACCTCACTATCCGAAAACATGGACCATCTTCTATCTTCTCATCCAAAATCTCTTCCTCTTATGTGGTGACTTCAATTGTCATCATGCCAGTTGGCTAGGTGTGGGTACCTCTCTCACCTGTCATGGCACCTCAGCAAAAGCTTTCTGCGACTCAATCGGTCAACTTCCCTACCCGGATCTCAAGCATTGGTACTCCATCTCTTCTGGATCTGATTTTGACAAATTTCCCTGACAATATCTGCTGCTCTTTTTTCCGCTCCAATCGGTTCTTCTGACCACGTCCTTGTCAAAGTGGACGTCTCTCAGGCTGTTATCAGAGAACCACCTCACCACCGTCGAGTCTGGCATTTCACTCAAGCCGACTGGCAGGGTCTCCGAGCAGCCATCAAACTGAAAGACTGGTCTCCTATCACTACTTTCTCAAAAATCAACTCATCCTGGGAATTCTTTCAAAGAAACCTGCTCTCCCTCATGCACAGATTTATCCCCTCTCATGTTCAGTTGTCCTACCCTTCCTCCCGCCCTTGGTTTACTGAAACTTGTGGCGAGGCAGTTGTCCTGAAACAACTTGCCTATGCCTCATGGAAAGCAAACCCAACTGAGGGCAATCTCAGTTCCTTCCACAAAGCTCGGAACAAGTGTGTATCTCCCCTCAGGAGAGCCAGAAAACAACATCTTTCTCATCTCAAGTCTGAACACTCAAACCTCTCTCCCTCCTCAAAATCCTGGTTGGGTTTAATCAAATCTGTTTCTGGTGTATGTTCCCCCTCCATCCCCTCCCTTACCTCAAATGGCCGCACTGCTGATACCGCATGTGATAAAGCTGAATGCCGAAACTCGGTGTTTGCAGCTAAATCTTGTGTCCTAAACCCATCACTTTCTCTACCCACCTTACTCAGTCGCACCCAGCTGTCCCTGGACTCTGTGTCCTTTTCTCCGAACAAGGTGGAGAGCTTGCTTTCAAACCTCGACTCAGATTCTGCAACCGGTCCAGACGGCATCAGCCCACGTGTCCTCAAAGCCTGCTCTTCTGCTCTTCACCTCTCTCTGTTCGATTCACCCTCTCATTTGCTCAAGGTCATCTGCCATCTACTTGTAAATCTGCTTACATCACTGCCCTGCAGAAAAATGGTGCAAAAACAGATCCCTACAACTACACACCAATCAGCCTACTCCCAATCATCAGCATGGTTATGGAATCCATCATCGCTTCAGACATGAAATCCATCCTCTTCTCCAATGGCTTGATTTCCGATCATCAATTTGGTTTTAGACCAGGTCACTCTTCCCAGGATATGCTGCTTCTGCTCTCCCATCAATGCATGGAGGTCCTCAATGCCAGACAGGAAATCCGAGCCGTATCCCTGGTCATATCACGTGCTTTTGACACAGTCTGGCACCTTGCCCTACTCACCAAACTCTCTTCCCATGGTATCCAAGGCCTTCTCCACTCATGTCTCGCAGACTTCCTCTCCTGTCTCAGTCAAAGTGTGGCCCTAAATGGAGTTCTGTCATCCCCTCTTCCTGTCCAAGCTGGAGATCCTCAAGGCAGCATTCTGGGCCCTGTTCTTTTTCTGGTTTTCATCAATGATCTCTCCGACTCTATGGAAAATGCTCTATATCTCTTTGCTGATGACTCCACCCTCTGTTGTACCATCTATCATCCCTCAGACCGGCAAGCAGCAGCTTCTTTGCTCACTGCAGATCTGGATAAAATCACAAACTGGTCCAACACGTGGAACATGTGTTTTAATCGAGACAAATCTCACACTCTCACTGTCTCTTCGAAAGGACCGTTTAGAAACCCCCCCACTTTCTCAACAATCCCCTGGAAGAAGTCTTTTCTTTCATGCTCTGGGTCTCACTATTTGCCATGACCTTTCCTGGGAAAATCACATTTCCAACCTCGCCTCCAAAGCCAGTCGGCGACTGGGAATCCTCCGTCGTGCAAAGTCCTTCCTTGGCCCTCTTGAGCTCCTGACCACTTACAAGGCTTGTCCGCAGCCTGATGGAGTACTGCTCTCCCCTCTGGGCTGGTGCTCCTGCCTCCCACCTTTTCTCGGTTTCACGCTGTCGAAACCAGGGCATTTAGGATCTTCGGCATCTCCCGCAATGAAGCTGAGTCTTTGGACCTCTCACTCAATCACCGCAGGTTGGTCGGTGGTCTTTCTGTCTTCTACCGTCTCCTCTCCAGCTTGCCCCCCCCCCACCCTGCTCTCTCTGCGATTTGTCCCCACCACATTTCCACAGGGCGCTCAAGGTCTGCCAACAACACCCTTCTGGTAAAACTACCAAAATCACGAATCACTGCTCACCTTCACTCTTTCATTCCTCTTTTTCCCCGCCTTTGCAATAAACTCCCTCACTCTATTCTTTCCCATTTTTCCCTCCAGGCTTTCAAAACAGCTGTTCACCACCACCTCTTATCACCCCCCATCCAAATCCTCGATCTTTTCTGCCCCCGATAATCCACCCAAGCCCACTTCCTTCAATTCCCCTGCTTTCCTTCCTGAAAGTCCCTGTAATGTCCATCTTCTCTTCCCCATGTTCCCCGCCCCATCCCTCTCCCTTCCACAGATCTCCTAATGTGTTTGTTCCCCACTATTTTGTCCCTCCCACTCCCGCCCTCTTGTCTTATGCCCCCTTGCTGTGCGTTGTGTGTTCGCTCTCATACGAGCCTCGACAAGCTATACAAAAAAAAGTGGTTTTTATACTTTCCCTTGTCAAATAAGATTCGGTTCAGGTGATCACCTAATCAGTACCTCTCTAAGTAGAATGAGGTGTGCCTGTGTTGGAATTCAACAGACACTAGAATGGAATGGCTGCCATACATGCAGAGATGCTGATTTAATTTTTTTTGGAGTGGTCTCTATTTTTTTCCAGACCTGTATATATATATATATATATATATATATATATATATATATATATATATATATATATATATATATATATATATATATGTACATATATGTGTGTGTGCGTGTGTGTGTGTATATATATATATATATATATATATATATATATATATATATATATATATATATATATATATATATATATATATATATATATACACATACATTTATATACATATACATATATACATATAGACATAGATATATGTATATATATATATATATATATATATATATATATATATATATATATATATATATATACATATATATTTATACATTGTTATGGAAATGGCCCTTATAGGACTACTAAATATAGGATTAGCTCAGTTCCCCCATTAAATTCATGTATGGATAGGTTGTTTGGTAAAGTGTACGATACATGTGTCGGGAGGTGTAAAAGACTGTATTTATGTTCATACGGTGGTGAAACTAGAGATCATTCTTTTTCCTCTCCTGTACGAACGGAAGAGGTGTGGCCTGCAGGGGAAGTGATGCAAGGGGGGCGGAGCATTTGGTCAGATATTCGCCGAGAGAAGAGGAAAGAAAAGGGAACAAAAAGAGTGCTGTGTTTGAAGAACAGCCGGATTCTTGAGGCGTGCTCGGAGTCGCTTCGAAGCGAGCGAACGAAGGAGGCACCGTGTTGAATCTGCCGGGAGAGACACTGAACCGACCTGCACGTCGGTGATTCGACCGAGAAAGGACGAAGCGGGAGTCGGGCTTCGAGGCGGGAAGGCCGGAGAGGACACGTCGGACCTTCGGACGGTCCTTACTCACCTCACGGCTCGTCACGTTGTTGATCCACTTGTGGAACTCGGACCTCGATTTGGGCCTTGTCTGGAGAACAGACCAGGCCGGGATTTGTGTGCTGAACCCGGGAGAGAGATCGGCGGTCTCGCATCGTCGGCGTTGCTCGGAGCCGGAACGCTCTGAAGAGAACGTGCGCACGTAGTGACTAGAGCAGGAAACGTGCTGCGCCGCCATTTCTTTCTGCGTGGCGCGTTCGAGCTGGGAGTTCGAACGCGTGGACACCACCACTTGTTTGCTACGAGCGCCATTCGTGCTTTTTGGACGCTTTCCCCTCGTCCATGAGCCATCTCCAAGTACTTTGCATGCATGCTGTTTGTCTGTCTGTTTTGTCTGCACGTGTTGTATAAGGCATATTTCGGAGTGATCCCCTCGAAACCTTTAGACCGTGGTCCCCCAGTTAAGAATGGGTTGATTGTTAATAAAACCATTGTCATGGTTATTGCTTGTGTTGTGATCCCTGTTGGTCCCCAATAAATCTGGTTAATTCTTATGCAGTTGCCGCTATGGTTTAATGCGTGTCACGTCGAGGAACGATCCATTCGATTGGCATATAAAACCAAAGTGGTTACAGACTGGTCGACTCCGCTCGGTCTCTGACAAAGCCAGTCTGTAACTAGGGGTTCTATCTCCCCAAATGGTAAGGAACAGGATTACGCTGGTATCGCAATTGAAGGCGGTGACCCGAGGCCTGTGCCGAACCGGCTGGCATTATAGACTCCCGGAGACGGTGGTGGCGAGGCTGGCGCCAGGGACCGGGTCAGAATCCCGCCACCCCGGATCCACAACTATATATATATATATATATATATATATATATATATATATATATATATATATATATATATATATATATATATATACATATATATATATATGGAGAGTGTCTGACCGAGTGATGAGTGTGAAGTTGGAAATTGAAGGAGTGATGATGAATGTCATCAGTGCATATGCCCCACATATGGGGTGTGAGATGGAGTATAAAGAAGATTTCTGGAGTGAGTTAGATGAAGTGGTGGAGAGTGTATCCAAGGATGAAAGAGTGGTGATTGGAGCAGATTTCAATGGGCATGTTGGGGAAGGGAATAAAGAGGATGAGGAGGTAATGGGTAGGTACGGTCTCAACAAGAGAAATGTGGAAGGGCAAATGGTGGTTGAGTTTGCAAAAAGAATGGAATTGGCAGTGGTAAATACGTATTTCAAGAAGAAGGAGGAACACAGGGTGACATACAAGAGTGGAGGAAAGTGCACACAGGTGGATTACATCTTAAGCGGGAGATGCAACCTGAAAGAGATTAGTGACTGTAAGGTGGTGGCAGGGGAGAGTGTAGCTCGACAGCATCAATTGGTGGTCTGTAGGATGATTTTTGAGGTGAGGTTGAGGAAGAGAGTGAGGGCTGAACCAAGGACCAGATGGTGAAAGCTGAAGGAGTAAGACTGTTGCGTGGAATTTAGGGAGCAGGCGATACAGGTGTTGGATGGTTATAAAGATGGGTGGGATGATTGGGCAACTACAGCAGAAGTGGTGAGGGAGATAGCTTGGAAGGTACTGGGTGTGACATCTGGACAGAGGAAGGAAGATAAGGAGATTTGGTGGTGGAACGAGGAAGTATAGGGAAGTATAGGGAAGTATAAGGAAGAAGGGGTTGGCGAATAAGAAGTGGGATAGTCAGGGAGATGAAGAAAGTTGGCAGGAGTACAAGGAGTGGTGGCAAAAAGCAGAGAGAGAGGTGGCAAAGCCTAAGAAGAAGGCATATGACGAGCTGTATGAGAAGTTGGATACAAAAGAAGGGGAAAAGGATTTATACCGATTGGCAAGACAGAGGGACCGAGCTGGGAAGGATGTGCTGCAGGTTAGGGTGATAAAGGATGCAAATGGGAATGTGCTGATGAGCGAGGAGAGTGTGTTGAGAAGGTGGATGGAGTACTTTGAGTAGCTGATGAATGTAGAAAATGAGAGAGAGAGAGAGAGAGAGAGAGAGAGAGAGAGTGAGAGAGAGAGTGAGAGAGAGAGAGAGAGAGAAAGAGATAGAGAGAGAGATAGAGATAGAGATAGAGATAGAGATAGAGATAGAGATAGAGATAGAGATAGAGATAGAGATAGAGATAGAGATAGAGATAGAGATAGATATAGTGAATCCAGAAGTGGGGTGGATCAGTAAGGGTGAAGTGAGGACTGCTATGAAGAGGATGAAAAGTGGAAAGGCAGTTGGCCCAGATGATATACCAGTGGAGGCATGGAAGTGCTTCGGAGAAATGGCAGTGGGGTTGTAAACCAGATTGTTTAATAAAATCTTGGAAAGTGAGAGGATGCCGGAGGAGTGGAGATCAAGTGTACTGGTTCCGATTTTCAAGAATAAGGGTGATGTGCAGAGCTGTGGAAATTACAGAGGGATAAAGTTGTTAAGCCACACCATGAAGTTGTGAGAAAGAGTAGTGGAAGCTCGGTTGAGAGGAGAGGTGACGATCTGTGAGCAGCAATATGGGTTTATGCCAGGAAAGAGCACCACTGATGTGATGTTTGCTTTGAGAATGTTGATGGAGAAGTATAGGGAAAGCCAGAAGGAGTTACATTGTGTGTTTGTGGATTTAGAGAAAGCTTATGATAGGGTGCCAAGGGAGGAGTTGTGGCATTGTATGAGGAAGTCGGGAGTGATGGAGAAGTATGTGAGGATCGTGCAGGATATGTATGAGGACAGTGTGACAGCGGTGAGGTGTGCGGTAGGAATGATGGACCAGTTTAAGGTTAAAGTGGGATTGCATCATGGATCGACTCTGAGCCCTTTCCTGTTTGCAATGGTGATGGACAGGTTGACGGACGAGATCAGACTGGAGTCTCCATGGACTATGATGTTCGCGGATGACATCATGATCTGTCGAGAGAGTAGGGAGCAGGCTCTGGCGAGCCTTGAGAGGTGGAGGTACGCACTGGAGAGAAGGGGAATGATAGTCAGTCGGAGTAAGACAGAGTACTTGTGCGTAAATGAGAGGGAGGGTGGTGGTATGGTGCGGTTGCAAGGAGTTGAGGTGGGAACTCAGATGACACCTCGTTACCATCTTCATCATCAATGATCCCCTCCATACGAGTGCTTTCGCCATATTTATGAACAAGGTGTCTGGCAAAATAAACTACTTTATGCTTAAGGGCATCGTCAGACCCCAAGAGATCCTGAGTGTCTTGAGGAGTAATCTCTTCAATGAGTTCACTTCGCTCATCTGGATTTCTGGAAGTTGTACAGTTCTTGTCACAATCAATCACACGAGAACTAGATTTGGGCATAATGTCATGCTTAATGAGTGTTTGCAAATTTACAATTTTAGCTGCAGCCATAATGTCAACTACGTCAATGTAGAAGTTTCCACCGCTTCTTTGCCTGGCTTGGCCGAAAAACTTTTCCAAGGCTTCATCTGCAAATATAGCAGGGAGAACGTAGTCAAAGTCTTTCTCTTCTTCTTCTTCCTCTTCTTTCGGCTGCTCCCATTAGGGGTCGCCACAGCGGATCATCCGTATGATCCGCATAGTGATTTGGCACATGTTTTATGCCGGATGCCCTTCCTGACGCAACCCTGGTTGCCTCTTACGACACAGGGATATGGTACACCTATTTTAACCGGGGTATACACCGGCCCAGTACATTTGTACTCACTTCGCCGACCTCGGAAGGATGACAGCCTGAGTCAACCCCCTGATGTATTAATTCAGTGGCCCAACGGGGCTTGAACTCAGGACCTTTTGGATCCCAAGCCGCTGCCCTAACCACTGCGCCAACACCAGGCTATAGTCAAAGTCTTTCTCTGCCGGAAGCAATTTAACATTATCCACATTATTACGTGTGGACACAGTGAAGGCTTCAGCAGTTTGCTGAGTTAGCTTCAGCTTACGACCACCACCTCCTTGCCATGCACAGGCAGATATAATTTGACAGGCCTGCTCCAGCCTCGTGAAACTTGTACAGTCTGCGGTCCAAGGCTGTCTGGATTTGTCGCGCAGATGGATAGCTGAGAAACAGTCTTTCACGTTCATCATCTTGAACCACTCCCTCATTATCTGGGTGAGTGAGGATGATTGTGCCTTCGCTGATGCCTAGTGAATCCTTGAAGGTCATTAAAGCAGCGACAGTCTTGTCATTGTACACTTGGCATACCAATGGTACGTTCTGGCGTTGAAGGGGCTTGGGGAAAACAGCGGTGTGCGTCAGCTTGGTTAAGCGAATTGGAGTAGCCCGGTCGATCTCATAAACATTCTGAATATCACTCCAGTAAGCTTTGTACTCATTACCATCTACGACAAATGAGAATGTCTTGCCATCAACAGTAATCCAGTTGTTGCGAACATTTTTGAAGATGTGCACGTAGTCGTACACCAAGAACATAGATTGCTCTTGAATTGACAGCACTTGGCAACTTCCTGGTCCTCCAAGTTTTGAATAAACACTGCGGTTGGTATTGCAATTGTCACATATCAAAGAAATCACAGTACCGCCAGCACCAACTACAGCTGATGCAGTTTCGATAAGGAGTTCCTTCAGCTGATCGGCAGTTAGTTTTTTGAAGGGCAAAGTGCGTAGAATATAGCATGGACCACCGAAATGGCAGGCAATTTCAACAACCATAGCATGTGAAGCAAGCATTTCGTGTTCACCACCCGCTGCTGCATTTTGAGCATATCCAACAACATGCCCTCCAGAAAATCGCAATGTCTCGACCAGCTTTACTTCGTCAAACATTAAATTGACCAAACGCTGCTGTGGTTTAAGCTGGTCGAACAAGGTTTTGAGGTTGGAGTCCTGCTGACTACTAGCAAGCATCTGTTTTACCTTTTTTTGTTGATGGTAGAATGATTAAGCTGGATCGACGAATCCTTTTGTACGCACTGGGTGATATGTTGTGAAGCTGCATTGCGAAAATCATAGTATCAGTATCAAATCGGCGATGATCAAGAGGTTTGAACATAAGATGCAGCTGCGACAGAAGGAAGGTGAAATGAGGAAGCTCGTGTGCCTCAGTCATCCAACAGAGCTGGCTTATTACAAGCTGAAGAATTTCCTTGCTTGTGCATTCATAGATGTTTACCTGTTCAGTTATGGATTTAATCTCGGACCATTTTGAGAGCAGGCTGTTCTTCTGCAAAGGAAAAAGTCGTTTGGGCACCTCAATGCCATCTTCTCAACTCTATTCAAGAATGGAAATCCAAAAGGTGAGTGAACTTGTTGGAAATGAAAGAACTGCTTGACAGTTTGTCCAGTAGCATCAGTTCTTGATAGGTAAAGGTTTTCCTGGTCTTTTATGACATTAAAGCCAGGAAAATAGGAGTTGATTTTAGCACAGAAGTGGTCGAAATCTTGGATATTGTCTGCAGCCTCATCAGCTGCCTGCATCTTATTAGCTCTTGATTCTGACATAGAAGATGATGTTGCGTGTGGAGCTGAGGTCACCTGCTTCAAAGCTGATTTCGGTACTCCAGGAAATATTGATGGGGGTTCTTTGGGTCGTTTGCCACCCCTAACTGACACCCAATCACAATTGAAATGTGTCATATATATATATATATATATATATATATATATATATGTATATATATGTATATATATGTATATATATGTATATATGTATCTTCTTCTTCTTCTTTCGCTGCTCCCGTTCGGGGTTGCCACAGCGGATCATCCGTATGATCCGCATAGTGATTTGGCACATGTTTTACGCCGGATGCCCTTCCTGACGCAACCCTGGTCGCCTCTTACGACACAGGGATAATATATGTATATATGTATATATATATATATATAAATATATATATATATATATATATATATAAATATATATATGTATATGTATATATGTATATATATATATATATATATATATATATGTATATATGTATATATGTATATGTATATATATGTATATGTATATATACATATATATATATATATATACATATACATATATATATATATATATATATATATATATATATATATATATATATATATATATATATATATAAAGCCTGGTGTTGGTGCAGTGGTAAGGGCAGTGGCTTAGGACCCAAAAGGTCCTGAGTTCAAGCTCCGTTGGGACACTGAATTTATATATATATATATATATATATATATATATATATATATATATATATATATATATATATATATATATATATATATATATATATATATATATATATGGATATGTATATATAAACCAAGTCGAAAACACCAGGGGGTTGACTCAGCCTGCCATCCTTCCGAGGTCGGCGAAATGAGCACCAGTTGTTCTGGGCCCGGTGTATGCCCCGGTTAGAGTAGGTGTACCATATCCCTGTGTGTCGTAAGAGGCGACCAGCGTTGCGTCAGGAAGGGCATCCGGCACAAAAACCTATGCCAAATCATGATGCGGACAACAAAACGAATTTCCATACCGGATCGGTCGAGGCCCGGGTTACCAACGACCGCCACCGGTACCGGTGGTCAGCAGGGTACCAGTGGAAATTGTGCTACTGCTGGGCAAAGGAGGAGAAGGAGACGGGGAAGGCGAGTCCGGAGGCAGTGGGAGAAGGGGAAGGGTAGAAGTGTGGAGGTGAGAGTTGGAACTCTGAATGTTGGGACGATGACTGGCAAAGGGCGAGAGTTGGCTGATATGATGGAGAGAAGAAAGGTGGAGATACTGTGTGTACAAGAGACCAAATGGATGGGGAGTAAGGCTCGGAGCATTGGAGGTGGTTTCAAACTGTTCTACCATGGTGTGGATGGGAGGAGAAATGGTGTCGGGGTAATCCTGAAGGAAGATTATGTCAAGAGGGTATTGGAGGTGAGGAGAGTGTCTGACCGAGTGATGAGTGTGAAGTTGGAAATTGAAGGGGTGATGATGAATGTCATCAGTGCATATGCCCCACATATGGGGTGTGGGATGGAGTATAAAGAAGATTTCTGGAGTGAGTTAGATGAAGTGGTGGAGAGTGTATCCAAGGATGAAAGAGTGGTGATTGGAGCAGATTTCAATGGACATGTTGGGGAAGGGAATAAAGAGGATGAGGAGGTGATGGGGAGGTACGGTCTCAACAAGAGAAATGTGGAAGGGCAAATGGTGGTAGAGTTTGCAAAAAGAATGGAAATGGCAGTGGTAAATACGTATTTCAAGAAGAAGGAGGAACACAGGGTGACATACAAGAGTGGAGGAAAGTGCACACAGGTGGATTACATCTTAAGTCGGAGATGCAACCTAAGATCATCGGCATCTCCCGCAATGAAGCTGAGTCGTTGGGCCTCTCACTCAATCACCGCAGGTTGGTCGGTGGTCTTTCTGTCTTCTACCGACTCCTCTCCAGCCTTGCCCCCCTGCTCTCTCTGCGATTTGTCCCCACCACATTTCCACAGGGCACTCAAGGTCCGCCAACAACCCCCTTCTGGTAAAACTACCAAAATCACGAATCACTGCTCATCTTCCCTCTTTCATTCCTCTTTTTTCCCGCCTTTGGAATAAACTTTCTCACTCTATTCTTTCCCATTCTTCCCTCCAGGCTTTCAAAACAGCTGTTCACCACCACCTCTTATCTTCCCCCATCCAAATCCTCAATCTTTTCTACCCCCGATAATCCACCCAAGCCCACTTCCTTCATTTCTCCTGCTTTCCTTCCTGAAAGTCCCTGAAATGTCCATCTTCTCTTCGCCATGTTCCCCATCCCATCCCCATCCCTCTCCCTTCCACAGTTCACCTAATGTGTCTGTTCCCCACTGTTTTGTCACTTCCACTCCCGCCCCTCTTGTCTCATGCCTCCTTGCTGTGAGTTGTGTGTTAGCACTCATACGAGCCCGGACCAAGGTATACAAAAAAAAAAGAAGAGATTAGTGACTGTAAGGTTGTGGCAGGGGAGAGTGTAGCTCGACAGCATCGATTGGTGGTCTGTAGGATGACTTTAAAGGTGAGGTTGAGGAAGAGAGTGAGGGCTGAATCAAGGACCAGATGGTGGAAGCTGAAGGAGGAAGAATGTTGCGTGAAATTTAGGGAGGAGGTGAGACAGGCGTTGGATGGTGGTAAAGATGGGTGGGATGATTGGGCAACGACAGCAGAAGTTGTGAGGGAGATAGCTAGGAAGGTACTTGGTGTGACATCTGGACAGAGGAAGGAAGATAAGGAGACTTGGTGGTGGAATGAGGAAGTACAGGAAAGTATAAGGAAGAAGGGGTTGGCGAAAAGGAAGTGGGATAGTCAGAGAGATGAAGAAAGTAGGCAGGAGTACAAGGAGTGGCGTCGAAAGGCAAAAAGAGAGGTGGCAAAGGCCAAGGAAAAGGCACATGACGAGCTGTATGAAAAGTTGGATACAAAAGAAGGGGAAAAGGATTTATACCGATTGGCAAGACAGAGGGACCGAGCTGGGAAGGATGTGCCGCAGGTTCGGGTGATAAAGGACGCAAATGGGAATGTGCTGATGAGCAAGGAGAGTGTGTTGAGAAGGTGGATGGAGTACTTTGAGGAGCTGATGAATGAAGAAAATGAGAGAGAGAAGGTTGGAAGAGGTGGAGATAGTGAATCTGGAAGTGGGATGGATCAGTAAGGATGAAGTGAGGACTGCTATGAAGAAGATGAAGAGTAGAAAGGTGGTTGGCCCAGATAACATTCCAGTGGAGGCATGGAAGTGCTTAGGAGAGATGGCAGTGGGGTTGTTAACCAGATTGTTTAATAAAGTCTTGGAAAGTGAGAGGATGCCGGAGAAGTGGAGATTAAGTGTACTGGTTCCGATTTTCAAGAATAAGGGTGATGTGCAGAGCTGGGGAAATTACAGAGGGATAAAGTTGTTAAGCCACACCATGAAGTTGTGGAAAAGAGTAGTGGAAGCTCGGTTGAGAGGAGAGGTGACGATCTTTGAGCAGCAATATGGGTTTATGCCAGGAAAGAGCACCACTGATGTGATGTTTGCTTTGAGAATGTTGATGGAGAAGTATAGGGAAGGGCAGAAGGAGTTACATTGTGTGTTTGTGGATTTAGAGAAAGCTTATGAGAGGGTGCCAAGAGAGGAGTTGTGGCATTGTATGAGGAAGTCGGGAGTGGTGGAGAAGTATGTGAGGATCGTGCAGGATATGTATGAGGACAGTGTGACAGCGGTGAGGTGTGCGGTAGGAATGACGGACCGGTTTAAGGTTAAAGTGAGATTGCGCCAAGGATCGACTCTGAGCCCTTTCCTGTTTGCAATGGTGATGGACAGGTTGACAGATGAGATCAGACTGGAGTCTCCATGGACTATGATGTTCGCGGATGACATCATGATCTGTAGGGAGAGTAGGGAGCAGGCTGAGGCGAGCCTCGAGAGGTGGAGGTATGCAATGGAGAGAAGGGGAATGATAGTCAGTCAGAGTAAGACGGAGTACATGTGCGTAAATGAGAGGGAGGGTGGTGGTATGGTGCGGTTGCAAGGAGTTGAGGTGGGGAAGGTGGATTGGTTTAAATACTTGGGATCAACTGTCCAAAGTAATGGAGAGTGTGGGAGAGAAGTGAAAAAGAGAGTGCAGGCAGGATGGAGTGGGTGGAGAAGAGTTGCAGGAGTGATTTGTGACAGAAGGGTAGCTGCAAGAGTGAAGGGGAAAGTGTATAAGACGGTAGTGAGACCAGCTATGTTGTATGGTTTGGAGGCGGTGGCACTAACAATAAGACAGGAAGCAGAGCTGGAGGTGGCAGAGTTAAAGATGCTGCGATTCTCGTTGGGAGTGACGAGGATGGATAGGCTAAGAAATGAGTATACTTGAGGGACAGCGCAGGTAGGACGGTTTGGAGACAAAGAGAGAGAGGCGAGATTGAGATGGTTTGGACATGTGCACAGGAGGGAAACGGAGTATATCGGGAGAAGGATGTTGAAGATGGAGCCGCCAGGCAGGAGGAGAAGAGGAAGGCCAAAGAAGAGGTTCATGGATGCGGTGAGGGCGGACATGCGGGTGGTTGGAGTGTCAATGGAAGATGTGGAGGATAGAGCGAAATGGAGACGGTTGATCCGCTGTAGCGACCCCTTACAGGAGCAAGCCGAAAGAGGAAGAAGAAGATATATATATATATATATATATATATATATATATATATATATATATATATATATATATATATATATATATGTATATGAACCCCCACCCGTGACTGGTCCTGGCGGTAGTTCCAGGAGGGTCACGACTGAATTGTCCGTCCGGTGGGCGACGCGGTTGTGATTGGAGTAACGCAATCGCTCGCACGCCTGGCGGGCCAGAATTCGTAACAAAATATATATATATATATATATATATATATATATATATATATATATATATATATATATATATATATATATATATATATATATATATATCTCTTTATTATATATCTTTATTATATATCTTTATTATATATCTTTATTATATATCTTTATTATATATCTATAATATTGTTGTGGTGACAGGTAGCGAGCCACCAGCTTGTCATTCAGGGGGATTAACCCCTGGTTGGCCTCGTTAGAGCAGGACCTGGGGCCACCGCTCACAATTAACGTAATGGTACGGTGGGTTGTTTTAAAACCACGAACGCCACCAGGTTAACCACGAGTTCCAGTGTCCGCCGTCTAATTATTCCATTTAATTAGAGGTCACGTGGTTACCTGAGTGGGGAGCAAGCCCTTGGCAAAGCACCAATATTATCTGATTAGATTTTAATTAGGGCGGCCGAGCGTTTTTACTGCTGGTGCGTGCTGACGATTTTTTTGGTCATATCTGTGGTAATTACCTCCCAGTCTATCTTTGTTCGAACAATACCAGACCAATGAAGAAAAAGACAAACACGGACAGGTTAGAAATCGACAAATAATTTATTAATAATAAAATAAATAAATCAAAAGAACTTTTTTTTTGCTGAGGTAAATAAGGAATTTCAAAGCAAAATCAATCAAAAAGCCAGGAAAGAGACAAAGAGCAGAACCTTAACAGAGGTTGACTTAAGCCTAGGTCACATTTGTGCTACGGCGAGGATACGGCGGCCGTACACCCTCTGAATTGACAGAAACGTGCGGCGCCGCAGAGAAACTGAGGTGGCCTCAGGGAGGCCCTACGCCGTTTAGCTATATTTTACAAGCCGAAGAGTCGCCGTCGAATTATAGCGCGGAGTTATAACTTTTTTCATTTCTACGTTCACCGTAGCAATTCGACAAGCCAAGCTATGACGTCGATGTGTTCCACGTAGGGCGTACGGTGGGCTTACGTTATTTGTGCAGCTGCCATAAGCTCTTCTCAATGAAAAATGAATTTTCCCAACCCCCAAAAAATTACGGCGGCCGCACTATTTCTACGGTCGCCGTACGGTGGCCTTTGGGTCTGTGTGACTACCTGCGGGCAATGCAGGGTCGACCCACGGTTCCCCTATGCCCGCCGTGCACCTACGTACAGCCTCCGTGGCAGTCTGCGTTCACCGTGCGCTACCGCTAGAGATCGGAGTATAAGTGTTTGCCTATAAAGGGTGCCCCCAGAATCCCAATTTACTTCGTTCCAGGAGGCTGTTCGGATTGCAAACAGTTCAGATTCCAAAAATATTTTCCCAATAAGAAATAATGGAGTGAATTAATCCGTTCGTGGACCCAAAGAAAACCCACTTTCAAGACACTTTAAACTGAAATTTCCCATGTTTAAGATAAAATAATATGAGTAAATGACCTTCGGTGGCGGTGTATTGTATGTAAACTGGTACAATCACCACATCCAAAGGTCCACACAGGCTCGTGCTCTGGCCTGGGTTCCGATCGCTCGCGCACTTTGCGAGAGCGCTGCCCCCAGGGCAGCTCATCAAACATGATGCCCGCAGAACCACAATCACTTTCATCAAACGCATCGGGCTGACGTAATCATGGATATTCCAAATTACAACTGGTTTTGCTGTGAAATGCAATCCTTGCCCGACAGTCCGTCACACCACGTGATCGGATTGCTTTTTTTGTTATTAATTAAAACACAAGATGATTAAAAAAACAAACCACAAATGAAGGTGAAAACACAAGGTAGGGCCTGTCACATTTGGCTCGGCGGCCGGAGGGTCTACAAAATGTACGGGCACTAGCAATTATAAAGCGGCCGCAGTATTTCCACGGTCACACAATGTAGCAGTCACATATGTTTTTAGCAGTGTCTCGCGTAGCGAACGCTGCTCATAGAGAGCTTGGCATTGTTCTTCTCCTCTTGTTCTTCTTCTTCTTCTTCTTCTTCTTCTTCTTCTTGTGAAGACAAAACCTTAATCTCTTGGACTCGGCTCTTGTATATACACGATCCGGATCACCTTAAATACTGAGCACATGTACACATCCTCACATCAACGGTGCCTTTTGAGAGCGTCTATCATGAACTTTTAAATATATTCGGACATTTGCTTTAAAGTTTCGAAAAGTTCACGTTACTATTTAAAGATTATTCCATTTATCGTATTGTAATTTCGTAAATGCATTATATATTTCGTAAATACACGATATATCCTAAATACGTAAATACATTATGATGGGTTTCGCTATTGGCTTAATGAAGGCACGTGACGAAATATCGGAAGTTGTTGTTGTTGTTGATGTTTTTTTTTTTTAAATATATATATATATATATTTTTTTAGCCGAAAAAACTTTCAGGTTTTGGATGCTGCTCTTGGACACATTTGTCCTTGTTATTTTTCGGGTAGCCGCACGGCGTATTTATAAATTGTGGAGACCGAAAACATGGGTGTGCCGTATGGTCTTTGATTTGATGTCGGACGGTGACCTTCGGGCGTTCCTGAGGCAGCCATAGAATTTTGAAGGCAGACGCAAGGCGACCGCAGGGGGACCCTAAGCCAAACGTGCAGCCAGACGGACTGTAACGAATGGGTGAATTTTTTTTTTTTTTACCAGTTTTTTTGTTTCGGCTTGTCGAATTTCTACGGCGAACGTAGAAATGAAAAAAGTTATAACTCCGCGTTATAATTCCACGGCGACCTTACGACCTGTAAAATATAGCCATACGGCGTAGGGCTACCCTGAGGCCACCTCAGTTTCTCTGCGGCCGCCGCACGTTTCTGTCAACTCAGAGGGCGTACGGCCGCCGTATCCTCGCCGTAGAGCAAATGTGACTGAGGCCTAAAGTATCGATCAACACACGAGAGATGCTTTCACGAGGACTTCCACCGACGAACTGAATGAACAAAGCGCGAAGATGCGGCTCGAACAGGTGGGGGAGATACGTGAAGAAACATGTACGCCACGTTGTGTTCGGTTTTTTAAAATGTATTAGGTTTTTAGGGCCAAATTTTCTTGAAAAATTGTTCGGATTCCAATTTGTTCGAACAATGGGGCATTCGGATTCTGGGGGCACCACGGTATATTACAGTTATAGTATATTCAGTTATATATACTGGTATATTTTTATTTCAGTAAAAAAAAGAACTGGTATATATACCCACTCGTTGCCGTCCTTCTGGCCGCACATTTGCCTTGGGGTCCCCCTGCGGTCGCCTTGCGGACACCTTGAAAATTCTATGGCCGCCGCAGTGACGCCCTAAGGTCACCGTGCAACATCAAATCAAAGACCGTATGGCATCCCCATGTTTTCGGTCTCCACAATTTATAAATACGCTGTGTGGCTAACCCGAAAAATAAAAACATATGTGACTGCTACATTGTGTGACCGTGGAAATACTGCGGCCACCGTATAATTGCTAGTGGCCACAGATTTTGGAGACCCCAAGGCCGCCGTGGCAAATGTGACCTAGGCCTTACTTACAGCTAAACACAGATAAGGGTACCCAACAGATCATCCAGGGGGAGGGGAGGGGGAGAATCGTCTCGCTCACCAGAAAGTCGTCCATGAAGCAAAAACGTTCTGAAATGCGTGCGTGTCACGTGCGTCGCCAGCACCCAGCTTTGTCGCACAGCCTCTCACGGGACAGCCTTGAATGCCAGTCCACTCGCTCACTTGCCGAAGCTCTGGGCTGGACGAACCGTCTCACTCGGCGCTGGTCAGACACCCACACGTGCATTTCCTTCTCTTTTGCATGCCTATACCCGCTTCTCTCTCGTCCCTCTTTCGTTCACGCTTTTATATTATCTCAAAACGTATATCTTTCTTCTTCAGAACGTATCTCTTTTGCTTTGTCCCCACTCTCAAAACGTATCTCCTCACAGAACGTCTTTCTCACTTCAGAACGTCTCTCTTTCGCCTTTTCCTCTCCCCACTTTTTCTCCTCAGAAGGTCTCTTCTCACAGAATGCCTCCCATCACAGAACGCCCTTTTTATATCTTCGGGGCGTCTCTACGGGGTGCAATCCGCCCCAAGCTCACCCCATCCCACTGGGGCACGTTTACCATGATGACCCGTGCGCTCTCAAAAAAGGCGGGCGTTGGAGATCGCGAAAGAACGCTGCTGAGGAAAAACGGGGGTGGGCTTCATAGCTCTTGAAAGAAATGTGTGTGAACATGTCTGTCATAGAGAAAAAACTTCCCATAAAAGAGGGGATCTATTATTTACCCTTCTCAATGCATTACATTTAAAATCCGATTAGACATGGGGATGGGGCTAATCTGGACATGCATTTAAGGAAATAACTGTCTGAGACCTGGATGTGTGGATGCATGCATTAGACCGGATTCTGAAATCCATTACAATGTATGTATGTGTGTATATATATGTATATGTATATGTATATGTATATATATATATATGTATATATATATATATATATATATATATATATATATATATATATATATATATATATATATATATATATTGTTACGGTTGTGGAAATTCGCATTACACCATAAAGGGCCCTCAGGTGAGATATCTCTGTAAGTACATGTGTAGTTAGCCCAAACCCGTTGTATAGAGGGAATTTATGTGATCCATCCGGGCTGCGACGCTTTGAGTTAGCCATTTTTCGGTTCTATTTTTTATTTCAAACAAACAGCATCTCAACAACCACGCCATCCCCACCACAGCGCCAACCACACTACAACCACGCCACCTCCACCATCTATGCTACCACATCTTCGCCACTCGCCATTCAGTAGGCCCTGTGCGGTAACGATCTCCGGGAACAAACAAAAACCAACAACGATGCTCGGGGGTTTTCCCGCCTGTTTCTCCTGTTGAAATTCTCCGCGCTCGGTGTGGGGGAAGTGCGATCCGAGCCGGGGGTCAAAGGTGAGAAAAGGTGGGGGCCTCTTTTTGGGGGAAAAATTCCCTGGCTCTGAGCCAAGACTGACTCCCCCGGCCCCCGCACGGCGCGGGGTGGAGGGGGAGCGAGAGGTCACGCCCCCCTTCAAGAGGCTTCTCCAAGAAGCTCGAAGGGAGGCAGGGCCGAAAACGGGGCGGAGCGAAGGGTGGAGCCCCGCGCTACAAAAAGCGGACAGGACGGACCTTGGAGAGTTGTTGGTCGGGTTGTTGGTCGAGAGTTGGTCGAGTGGTTGGTCGAGAGTTGGTCGAGACTTGGTCGAGTTGGTTCGGGTTGAGTTGGTTCTTCGAGGCTTCCTGTCTGCTTGTCTTGTTGGGGGAAGAGTCCAGCGCCCACGGCTTGGCGAGCGGCCTGTCGCGAAGGCACGGACGGGAGATGCGGCAGCGCCGGTTGTGAGGTGGACCTGCGCGTCCAGACGAGGAGCGCTGGAGAGGGTTCGCCGGCCGCGAGAGAGGTCGGGGCCAGGCGCGACCACGCTGACGGTCGTGGGAGAGGGGCTCACCAGCCACGAAAAGGGAAGTCGCGACTTCTTTTTCCTTTTTCCTTTGCTTTTTGTGTAAATGTCTGTGAGTGGCGCCGTCCGTCAAGTGGTATTGTTTTAAGTGTTGCCATGTGTTCGCGTCTTCGGTCGTAGCTCTGCATTGTTGTTGTTGTTTTAAATTGATATCTGTGCATTTCTGATTCTGTTTGGCTGTATATGTGTGCTCTGTGTCTGTGTGAATAAAGTGCTCGTGTGAACTTGTTCCCTGTTTCGCTGCGTCCTTTCCTTCGTTTGAATCTCCATCTTGCTTCACGTAAAGGGTTCGCAGTGGGCTTAATACGCCTGATAATTAAGTAATCGGAACCATCGAGGCTGACGATAACACCGCTCGGTTATCCCGATAGCATGGAACGGACCGCTTAAGCGGTTCGTGTCCGGAGTCGACCTGCGGCGAGGTACAATCGCCCGGTTTACCATCTGCATGGGTACTTACGTAGGTCGAGTTTGGCGAACAACCCTATCCTACGCGGGTGGCCAATTGGCACGATCGTGGTGAGGTCGAAATGCCCACCCGTGACTGGCTCCGGGCGATAGTTCCCAGAGGGTCACGACAGAATTGTCCGTTCCGGTGGGCGAGGCGGCCGCCATTCGAGTCGAGCGGCCGATCGCACGCCAGCGGGCGCGAATTCGCAACAATATGATCCAGAAACTCATAATGTTTTCTTTCTTTTCAGGTTTGGTGATTAATGTGAAAGAAAATGGCGTCTCCACAGGAAAAAGCTCAATGCACCGAATGGTTCATCGAGACAAGATCTGACATGCAAGTTCAGATTAATTTACGCACAGGGTATGAAATGAATCTGTTATTGCAAACTAGTATCAGAGAGTCTTACAAGAGATTTAAGGAGACTAGCAGTTGCCAGAAACAGAAAAGTACTTGTCGACCGAGCACAAGTGCAGCAGACACTGAACGAGTACATGAATCATTTTAACAAAGTCCCAGAAAATCAATTTGATGTGCATCCAGAAACGTGGGACTACTAACCACCACTGTACACAGGATTTTGCATTCCAGACTGAAGCTTTATATTTTTAAGATGCTGATTATGCAGGAACTCAAACCAAATCAGGTCAGGTCAGGTATGGAAGCATGCACCGGAGCAGAGCGTCACTGCATCTAATTTCCGTTGCATCCACACCAGGGGCCTCCATCTGGCCATCCACGAGGCAAATGCCTGGCCCATTCCCATCTCCTTGAGATTCCGATCAACCTGCTGCAACCACGAGGCATGTGGTCGGCCCATTGGCCTCTTCCACTCACGAGGCTCCCTCGTTGAGAGAATCTGGTGAGCAGGATCAGCATCAAGAAATTGCGCCACATGTCCATACAGCCACAGCTGATACTCACGAACTATGCAGGTAACACATCTCATCCAAGTCTCTCTCAGCAACCGCTCGTCTGACACAAAGTCTGAGCAGCAATAGCAAAGGATTCTCTGAAGAGACCTGGTACCAAAGGAATTAAGTCTCCGTCTCAGATCCCTGGTCAGAGTCCCAAGTCTCACATCCATAGAGCAAGACTCGAAGCACAAAGGACCTGAAGACTCAGACTTTCGTCCTCCTGCACAGCTACCGACAGCGCCAGACCCCATGATCCAGGGAATCCATGACTCCCCAGGCCCGACCCAGATGTCTATTAACCTCTGGCTCACAGCCAGCAGAGACAGGAATATCACTGCCAAGGTAAGTGACTTTCTGTGACCTCAACATCCTCACCACAAACAGGTACAGACAGACAAGATGGCAGCATACAACATGTTTTTGAAAGCCTGAGTCTAAGTTTTGTCCCAATTCCCAGTGGCTAAGACTCCTCATTCAGAACCTTGACGGCCCCCAAAAGGATATACAGAGCCTCCAGAAAGATGACTGCATCGTCTGCGAAATGTCAGAGATCTTGACACTCCCAAATGATGCACCGCAGCTTGATCTCTCCGACATCCTCCCAAGAATCTAGTCCATACAAGCGCTGAAAATTGTGGGGGCCAGAACACACGACTGTCAAAGTCCAGTAACAACTGGAAATAAGTCGGAGATGGAATCACTACATCTCACTGTGCTCTCAGTACCAGAGTCGAGTTCAGACATCAGATTCATCAGTTTTGGTGACACCCCATGAAGCCCAAGAATCATCCATGGGGTATCCCGATTCACTGAATCAAACGCTCTACAGATATCAACACAAGCTGCAAACAACCCCTGCCGAAACTCTCGTCTGCATTCGGTGAGGACCTGAAGAGCAAGGATACAGTTAATCGTTGACCTCTTTAGTGTAAATCCTGACTGCTCTGGGCACTGGTGCTCAAGCAGATGGTGGTGAACCCTATCAACAATTATCCTAGCAAAGACTTTGCCTGCCACTGAGAGCAGCACCACCACCATCTACATTCTACATGGTCATACACATACGATGACCCCCCCCCACCTTCTCCCCACCTTCCTGTCCTCTGGTCGTTCTCGTCAGGAGCGGGTGTTTCTTGTTTACCAAAGCTGTTCTTCAAAGAACCACTGTTTTACAACACATTTTCTCAACGGTTTGAAAGTGAAAGGATTTGAATCCAACATTTTATTACTGCCTCAATCTCAAAAGTTTGCCATTTGAAAAGCAATACAAGTTGTGGCATCGCAGCCTCGAGTCCCCTGTGTTTCTTTTTCCGAAAAAGAGACGCCGATTTACTTATTCAGGGTTGAACATTGTCCACAATATTCTTGGTTTCAATTAATCTCAGGAATTACTAATTGTGTATGTTAACACGCTCATCTTTACCTTTGCCACTAAAGGTGGACAGAGGTTATGTTTTCACCCCTGTAAACAGAATGTGTCTGTTTGTTATTTTCAAAATCGAAGATTTTTCAAGTATATTTGTCAGTCGATTTTGTTTTTCTGTCTGTTTTTGTCGGTCTGTCAATCTCCTACAGGTCACAATTCTCAACCGATCATAATGAAACTTTACCAAGTCGAAGAGGTCGTCTCAAATGAGAAGCCCATTGATTTTCAGGTCAAAGGTCAAAGCTCATCTTGAGTTAAAATTTCTAAAATCGTCATTTTTCATCCGATTAACTTAAAATTTTAACAGGATTTGCATATTGCGTCAATAAATTGGGAAACCAACTATTTTTTAGATCAAAAGGTCAATGGTCAACTCAAGGTCAAACTTCTAAAATCATCAATTTACATTCTATTAACTTGAAAGTTGAACAGGATTTGCATCGTGCATCAATGAATTGGGGAAGCAACTATTTTTGAGCTCAAAAGGTCAAAGGTCAACTCATGGTCAAACTTCTAAAATCATCAATTTCAATTTGTAAGATAATCAATTTTCATCCGATTGTCCTGAGCTTTGAATAAGATTGTGAATTTTAATCTTAATGAAATGGACAATTTTATGTATCCGTGACAAGCTTTGGAGAGGGGGGTGGACTTTGCAAGTATCGTGCTTTGCACGACGTCGTTTTCTTGTTTGTTTTTTTGTTTGTTTGTGGACAGGATTCATCAAAAAGTTGTGGACGGATTCAACCGAAATTTGGTGGAGAGCTTGGGTATGTGACACCAACAAAATATTAAGATTTTGATGAATATCCGGATCCGGATCTGGATCTGAGGATTTTTTTCAGTGATTTTTCACCATTGAGAGACAGGACCAAAAACGACATATTGCAGGATATCTCAAAACGTTAAGGACGGATTCGGACAAAACTTAGTGGCTAAGTTGGTTAGGTGACAAGAACAAGCCGATTAAATTTTAGTTCAGGTCCGAATCCAGATCCGGCCTATCAGTGGGATACAAAACGTAAACTAATCAGCTTGGAGGAGGCATACACTGTACCGAGTGTCTTTCTCGTTTCATTACTTTTTATGCTTTTTTCAAAAATAATATATAAAGGTGAAGTCTCGATCTCATTCCTAAATGAGTCAGTGCATTCCCTGGAAAAAAAAACTCCAACTGCATTGACATTTTCTTGGCTGTAAGCAGGCCACAATACATTCCAATGCCTCACTTAACCTGCGGCAATTTCGGTGGTTATTATTTAAACAATTTTAACCTTTCAACTGAACTGCCTGTAATCAGCTCCAAGTCACTTGCAGATGTATATATGTCCAATCCAAGTGTTCCAGTGATAGTGCCAAGGCTGGGGATTAAACCAGAGGGTTGGAGAGAGGGTCAGCAAGGTGAGATGGGGCAGTGTAATGCAGTTCGTCCTTGCTTCGACACTGGTGTATTCGGCAAGCAAGGTCGCAGAGTTTAGTTAGTTAGTGAGAGGAACAACATAATTGACAGAATGAGTGCAGGTCGATTATGTTGGTCCTCTCACTGCTGCTTCAGAATTTCTTGTTTCCATTGGTCTCAAAGCTGAGACCAACAAGCTACTGTTCCAGCTCTTCCTGCTTTTGTTTTTTACAACCTCTGTGTATATGTACAGCTGATATATGTGTGTGTGTGTGTGTGTGTGTGTGTGTGTGTGTGTGTGTGTGTGTGTGTGTGTGTGTGTGTGTGTGTGTGTGTGTGTGTGTGTGTGTGTGTGTGTGTGTGTGTGTGTGTGTGTGTGTGTGTGTGTGTGTGTGTGTGTGTGTGTGTGTGTGTGTGTGTGAACACTGCATCATATTTGAGTCCTCCTGTGTTTCCTTTTGGAAAAAGGAATTATTTCAATTCGCCTCCTGTCTCTGCCTGTATGTTTCTTTTTTCCGAAAAAGAGCCGCTGATTTCCTTATTCAGGGTTGCACTGTCTGCAATGTTTGTGGTTTCAATGAATCTCAGGAATTTTTATTTGTGTATATTAATATGCCCATCTTTACCTGCACCACCGAAGGTGGGCAGAGGTTACGTTTTCACCCCTGTCTGAACTGTCTGTCTGTTTGCTACTTGGCAAAAAAAGATTATTTTCTTTTGACAAGTATGTTGATCATTTTCAACCCATTGACTTGAAATTTGAAGAGAAGTTATATTTCAGGTCACTGAATTTAGCCAACCAATTATTTTTGAGGTCAACATCGACCAAAAGGTCAACCAACATAGGCCAAAAGTCAACAACTTCGGTGTAATTTCTAAAATCCTCAATTTCCATCCGATTGACTTGAAATTTGAACAGGATTTTCATATCGGCTCACTGAATACAACCAACAATTATTTTTGAGGTCAGCTTATGCCAAAAGGTCAACATAGGCCAAAAGTCAACAACTTAGGTGTGATTTCTAAAATCCTCAATTTTCATCCGATTGACTTGATCTTTGAAGATGATTTGCATGTCAGGTCAATTCATTCACCCAGCAATTATTTTTAAGGTCAGAAGATCAACATAATCCTAATTTCTGATATTGAGAGCTCGGGCCAAAAACTATATGTGTCATGATATCTCAAAAAGTTGTGGACGAATTATGACAAAACTAGGTGGATGAGTTGGTTAGATGACAACAACAAGGTTTTTTTTTGTTTTATTTTGGTTCAGATCCAGCCCATCAGTGAGTTACAAGACGTAAACTGTTCAGCCTGGCAGAGGGATGCTCTTGACCGAGTACCATTCTACATTGTTCTGTTTTGCCAAATGTCACTCTTTGAGTGATTTTTCATTTGTTTCTGAGCATAATATTTCAAAAAGTTTTGGGTGGATGAATTGGATGTGCGACAAAGACAAATTTATTCTATTTTGGTGAGGATCTGGATCCGGATCCGAGAGTTTACTTTTTTTTTAAGTAATTCTTTACCATTCAGAGGTAAGGCCAAAAAACGATACATTTTTATCTTGTTTCCAAAATCACATCAATGATTTGCAAATTGTATTGCCTCCAAATGTCCAGCTTTTATATTTACAGGTAAAGAAATGTGCTCAAGGAGGGAGGATATTAAAATTGTCGATCCTGGCTCATACAGAGTACTCACAATAACTTCATAAGAAGCTTCCATTTCTTTGTACAGATCACTTGAGTTTGTGAAGAGCTAATCACAGATATGAAAGGTTGGTAAAATATCACTTTCAGGAATCATTCAAACACAACAAAAACCATAATTCAATTAGACGGGAAAACCAGAACCTGCTGGAAATTTCAACACATTACAAAGTGAAGGCAATGGAGGTAGTCTTTCCAGCTTTGACTCACCCCAACAAAGATATATATCAAAATTCCCTTGGGCCCTAATACATTATTGGTAGACAACAGGTGTCCATTGTTGTTTGTTTCGATTGAAGAGATTACACACAGCAATAATGATTCAGTCAGATTCAGCAAACAGATTTCAGTCAAAATCATTTCAGGTTCATGAAATTTCACCTGTTTTCCACACAATTCCATGATTTTTCGGTGATGAAGAGAGTTTTGGTAAACTCTAATTTTATCAAACAGAACCGTTCCTTGGACTAGTATTGCAACCACCTTATGTCAGCATTTCTAATCCTTCATACCAAACACAAAAATAGAGGGAGGGCTGGAGTTTATGGTGTGAGAGCACAATGTAACCCAATGACACAGCAATCAATGGGACAGTACAACACCTTTCCCAGCAAGAGATCTCACGAATCAGTACACAGTACCAGATGAATGTACACGTAAGTACTAATAGGTTCATGGAAAATATATGTACTATCACTTTACAATAATTTCACAATCAATAATTGTGCAATCTAATGTACATCTCAGGTCACTGAATCCTATCGAGTAGCTTAATAAACTGCAATTTCTGTGTTCCAAGATCACCAGGGGGACTGGAAAATCTGGGAGGAGAATCTGGGAAGAAAATGTTAGGTACAAAAATATTGGTACTCTGCTAATTGCGGTTTATCAACTTGATAGAAGCACTGCTTAATGGTATGCACCACAAGACATGCTGTCTATGCATCCTCTCCACACAGTATGTAGATACATAATTGTATGTGCTCACTGCATTGGGACATATAGACACTCGGATAGACATGATCGCCATACAAGACATAATGCACATGCTGTGATGGTATCATCTTTGGAGTATCAGATTGAATCATGCATCAATGGGAGTGCTAAACACACTGTTGCTTTCATGTTCCTGTATATAATATCACATCTGCATACCTACTTTTGTGAATGGGCACACGTTGGCCCGAATGTAATTAGGGGAGTATTTAATGTAGAGGCTGCACCTTGTCCAAAGGCCCTGCCCACCCCTTCCATCCCCCTTAATGTATCATTGATTTTCCTCCCCATTCTTCCCCACGAAACCTCTACATCTCACATTGACCAAAGACTCTCTCCTGGGAAATGGCGTGGGCCTAGCCGTGGAACCTGTAGAGACACACTGCACCAAAACACAATCCCCAATAACCCCTCCCTCCCCCGCCCCCCACACATGCTGCCTGGATTATTTAAGGGTAAGGCAAAGCTGTCGGTGAAATGGAGAGTTCAGTGAAGTTCGGCAAGAGCGAGGAGAGGACAGTCCCATTCAAGAAAAGAAACCAACATAAAGCACACAGTGCCACGATCTTGGGGCAATAGAGTGGAGAACTGAGTCGGAGTTACTCTGACAGGGTGAGGGTTGCAGAGATGCCGTAGCATGACCAGGACAAACTCATAGTGACTAGCATTTGTGGGGAAGGGGCAATAGTTGGATAAGGCGTGAGACACCATTTATGTTCTCTTTTATTATTTTTTTAGTTTTTCAATCTAGTAAGTATGTTTGGCTGGGTTAAGGTGTTTTTAGTGTTGCCCATAAGCCGATGGGCATCGTGTGATTTTGATTGGTTTGCGTGAAGGCACCTTGGCCATTTGTTTAGGGTTCCAAAGTGTGGTTCACATTAGCTTTTACATGGGTATTGTTCAGTTTAAAGGGTATTGTTCAGTTACAAAGGAGATAGCTAGCGCTTGCCAAGCCAGCCGTTCCTTATCATCGATATCGAATGGAGTGCTTGCTGCTTAAGTGCTTAAGCCTCTTGGTGAGCGCTCTACAACAAACTTGGTAACTTAACACACCCCTGATTCATGAAAGCTCATCAAAGACAAGATTCCGACATTTCAAAAAATCCATCATAGTTAGATTTATTGAAATCTGTTAATCTGTTCTCAAGTCATAACACAACAAACACACAGACACGACTACTTGTATAATATAGATGTAAAGATGTAATGGTGATGCAACAGTGTATTGGATGAATTCACATAGACCTGCAGTGTTATCTGTATTACTGATCAAACAGAAGACCAAATAATAAAGCATTGGAGTCATCAGAAGGAACCCAAACAAAGAAAGAGCTAAAATGGAGTCATCAGGAGGAACCTGGATAGGATTCAGATTTTCAGAAATGACTCCACTTCCCTCAAACCCATCCAGTCGCAGCCAAGTGAGCCTTACAGAAAACTTCCGACAGGAATTCACTTATCCTGCGCAGAGAGATAAGGAAACAGAGAAATAAAGAGTAAAAGAAAAGGAAAGAATTTGAATGAACAAGTGAAAAAGACATAAAATGTCATTGCCCCAGTTGTTTTTAGCAATTTTGCTCTATGAAGTTAAAGGGCTAGCCCATATTTATGTACATCTTAAATGGCCACCAGCCTATCAGTCGGCCATCTTTGATCAGATTGCAAAAAAAAGTGAGAGACACGTGTATGCTATCATGTACTGTGCTTGTGCCAAGTTTGAACAAAATCGGCCCACACATGTCAGAGACATGGAGACGCGTTTAAGTAATAAAATGGCCGCCAGTCGGCAATCATGAAAATGATCTCGAAACAAAATGATGTGCTTGTGTAAGCCATCATTCCTTATCTGTGTGTCAAATTTGAACAAGATCAGTAAATGCATTTTCGAGAAAAAGTTGAGAACGTGTTCAACACCGGGGTTTTTTTGCAACTAAAATGGCTGCCAGTCAGCCATCTTGGATCTGATGTCGAAAAAAAATGACGTGCAGATGTATACCATCATGTGTTGTATTTGCACCAAGTACAAATAAAATCGGCCCATACCTGTCCGAGATATGGTTGTGGATGCACGCACGGACGCGCGCATGGACACAAAAATCGATACGAAATCCATAAGCCCCCGTTTCGGACCGAGTCCAACGTGGACTAATAAGGCACAGTCCACCCAGCATCAAGACATGGTACAACATGAAATATATATCATCCACAAGAATGATATTATTTTATGCACATTTTAATTATAATATAATGCGTTCATGAACCGAAATACTTCGACATATGATTTCCACCTGACAATTGAACTACGATTTACCAAATAATACAATAAACACAACCATCCATAATTCTTTCTGCAACTGTCCATAACATTTCAAGATATCCTGTTCACAGATAGATAGATAGATAGACAGATAGACAGGGGTTAATTGAAACATAACTCTGCCCAACTTCGGTGACAGTCTTAATTATATCAACCCACCCTACAAATCTCCAACTACCTCTCACATAGATATCTTCATACAACTGTTGTAAACCGCTCCTTCCCAATTCCATATCCAGGCGATGCATAACGTCATCGCCGAGTGCCAAACAAAGGGATTACTCAGTTTTTACTCTGTTTGTTTTCTTGGTTGTTTGTTTTCTTGGTTGTTTGTTTTCTTGGTTGTTTGTTTTCTTGGTTGTTTGTTTTCTTGGTTGTTTGTTTTCTTGTTGTACACAGGTCCTCCCTATTCCATCTTCAGGCGCTGCACGCGACGTCATCAGTGGGCATGGAACCAGCGATGATGCGTACCGAAGGGGGGGGGGGTTCTCAGTTTTCACTCCGTTTGATTGTTTTCTTTCTTGTTTATCCAGGTGATATCTCAGCCATCTTTTGAGCTCGGAAGCTGAAATTCAGCGAGTCAGCTGAAAATATGTGCTTTAGCAAAACCCTTTATTTTTATTATTTACTTATTAATTGATTATTTATTTATTTATTTATTTATTTCTCATCTGGACAATATCTCACATCTTTTAAGCGAGGAAGCTAATATTTGGACATGACAGTGAACAAGTGATTTGGCTATAAAGGACAAATTCAAAACCCTTCATCCCACCTTCTTGAAAAAAGTTTTTTGATTTATTGAACAATCGATTATTGATCAATCGTTTTTTGATTATTGATATATTTATACATATATACATATAGACTATATGCATATAAATATATATATATATATATATATATATATATATATATATATATATATATATATATATATATATATATATATATATATATATATATATATATATATACACACACATATATACTGTTACGGCTGTGGAAATTCACATTACACCATAAAGGGCCCTCAGGTGAGATATCTCCATAGGTACATGTGTAGTTAGCCCAAGCCCGTTGTATAGAGGGAATTTATGTGATCCATTTGGCTGCGATCCTCCAGTTAGTCGTTTTTCTTTCTCTATCTTTTATTTCAAACAAACAGCATCTCAACATCCATGCCATCCCCGCCACAGCGCCAACCATGCAACAACCATGCCACCTCCACCATCTACGCTA
>NC_140966.1:2988039-3018039 GCF_056783735.1 Eptatretus burgeri
ATTTTTGTTTCAGTCCATGGACGAACTCATTGATAAAACAATCCCGCAAAATATCCGACTCCACAAAGATCTTCAACTTGACGAACCTGTTTGTAAGTATTCAATTTACTGATGGTGGGCTGGTAGGTCCCTTCTGGAGTTGTTGCTTTGGATAGTTGTTTCTCTTGTGTTGAACTTTTGTAATGTTATCTCTGTGCTCCATTTGTCTCAATGCTTTTGGGAGCACTATCAGGGACCTGCGGAACATTCGCACAATGTGACATGTGACCTCAAGTTCTCAAACTACCCCACCCTTTACAAACCCCAAGTCCTCAACTTCCCCCTACCAACCTGTAGGCTTCAATCCCCCCCCCCCACTCCAAGCCTCCAATCCCCTCCCAACCCCCCTGCACAACAACTTCTCAACCTCTCCACCCCCAAAAAAATTTCAACCTGCCTCCTCAAACTCTGTCCCATCTTTGCCCCCCACCTCAAACCCCAACTCTCTGTCCCCCCCCCATCCACACCTCCCGCTCATAATAGCAAAAGGGCATTCTCACGTCAATCATTACATATTTAATATCGTGTTTCCACAATCACCGAGTTTGAAGTTGTAGGACTTGGAACCGCATGATCAGCACTCATTGGTAGCTCTTTGTGCATCCACAGTGGATTGTTTTTCCAGCTACGAGCTTCGATATTTAAGGGCCTTGGGAGGGGTGGAGTTTGGTGGGGGTCAAGGATGAATCCCTGCCTCTTGTAGGTGTGGTTCCCAGGAGCACAGATCACGCACCACCCTCTTTGCTCTGAGCGTGGCATGCCTGTTGGTCCAGACGTGCTCTGGGGTGAGGTCACCCACATCCAATCCAGCGAGCCCACTGGTTTGGAATCATTCTCACTCATTCTCTGAATGTGCCATGCACATGAGCTCCAGCCTCAACATGGAGCTGACATGTTGCAGCCCCATCTGTCATTCAAACACTCAGGAAGTGCGCAGATGACTTGCTGGATATCAGTCCCTGCTGATCGAAAAATATGAAGGAATGATAAGCAGACACTTGTGACTTGGGGTAAAGACTCCATTTGTGGCAGTGCCGGGCTTGGGCACGATCATGAACCAAAGGCGAGATGATGGTCCCGATGTGCCGGTGGGTGGTTTGCAGTGGGGGAGGTATGAGGCTGTTGTGGTTGTGGAGTTGGAGCAACGTCATTGAGCGACAATGATTTGGATTATGGAGAAAGGCTGGAAAGGTGAGCTTGAATGGTGGTGTTGAATATATATATATATATATATATATATATATATATATATATATATATATATATATATATATATATATATATATATATATATATATATATATATATATATATAGAGTTCAGAGTGTATTTGAAGCAGGCAACCACCACCGAGCAGGTGGTTGTCGCTGGCATGTGGGAGAATTGTGATTAAGAAGGTGATTGTGGTTGAAATTGCAGTTTGGTTATGGCATGCAGATTCAAACGGGTTTTTGGTGTGCATATGCAAATTAGGCTGCTTGCAGCGAGTGCTCGGTTGTGTGAGGAGAAGGTCGTGTTCAGGAAAGATAATGGGGAAGAATGGGGGGGGGAACCTAACTAATCCCTCACAATGCATATTCCCTTTGTCACCCATTAGACACAAGGGGAGGATCATATCTGGAACATGTACTAAAGAAATAACTGACTCGCAAACCACTGTATGTTGTGTGCCGTTGCCTTGGGGGTCTCGGTTCTCAGAACCATCACATTATTATCCGTATAGAGTTGCATCATTCAGTCCCAAAAATCAAAGATGACTTATCTTTGGTTAAGTTGCATGAATGTGAACCCGAATAGGATGTGTGACACAAATATTCAGACCTTCCTGAGAATCAAATATACTGTACTCATACAGTCAGACCCCGCTATTCGTGGATTCGCTATTCACAAACCTCGTGTATTCGCGGGTCATAAAGTGTGACCTGTTTTGTACATTCATACTTCGTGTATTCACATTTGTTTTTTTTTAATACACTTCATGACTGGTCTCTTATATCCACCTGTGAAATTGGAAATCGGCCAACATCACAGCATTATATAAAAAAGGTGCAAAGACGGATCCCCTTAACCACAGCCCAATTAGCTTACTGTACTTCCAATCATCAGCAAGATCATGGAATCCATCATCGCAGTCGACATATAATCGTTCCTTTTCTCAACAGCCTCATCTCAGATCATCAATTCGGATTCAAAACTGGTCACTCTATCTTGGACATACTGCTTCTACTCTCTCAACAATGTATGGAGGCCCTCAATATCAGTCAAGAGATCAGGACCATCTCTCTGGACAAATTTTGAGCTTTTGATACAGTCTGGCATCCTTCCTTGCTCTCCAAACTGTCTGCCTACGGAATCCAAGGCCAACTCCACTCTTGGATTACTGACTTCCTCCACTCTAGACAATGTGTGGCTCTCAATGGAACCCTTTCTTCTCCTCTCCCTGTCAAGGCTGGAGTACCCCCAAGGCAGTATTGAAGACCCCATATTATTCCTAATCTTCGTCAATGATCTCACCGACTCTCTCGGAAATCCTCTTTATCTCTGCTCATGACTCCACTCTCTGCCGTGACATCTCTCATCCTTTTGACAGACAGGCAGCAGCCTCTTCTCTCTCCCGAGCAGACATTGACAGAATTACAAAATGATCAAACACAATTTTGCTTATGCATCCGTATTGTTCACCCTTACCCCTCATCGTTACCTGCATCCCTTGTTTGTCCTTCTCTGTCTACTTTCTGCCTCCTCCCTGCTGTTGGTGTTTCCCCTTTCTCCTGCTGTTCCCTTTGTTATCTTGGGTCCTGATTCATTCTGTGTAATCGCTCTTCAACGAGCCGAGTCCATGTTTAAAAAATAACAATGCCCCAACATTTGCGAACCCTGACATTCACAGCATTTTTCAGGAACTTATCCCCAGTGAATAGTGGGGTCCGACAGTATTTTTTAAATTCATACAACATGTTTTGTTCAAACTTGCTATGAAAAAGTGTCCTTGGTAAACATTACCTTGAAAATTTGCCACTAGTCTTGCATATTATGTTGTCAAGGTATGAAAAAGCCACTCTCTTCCATGGACTCCATTTTGATGCCTCTGCAGCAGAAGGCTGGACGCATTGTTTATTCGTGTTGTCCATCAGTTGTCGGTTTTTGTAACCGACAACTTGTGGAGCACTAAACGGATTTCAACCAAACTTGGCACGAGCACGGGTGGTAATAAATGATGAATTGGTTACATTTGGGAGTTTTTTTTTTTTAAATGGAACGTCAGAGGTCATGTGTCCTTTGAAAATAATTTTGCAGACCATAACTCGAGTTGGAAACATCTGCTGTTGGCTCTCTTTTCTCTCTCTTGCTGTCTCTCATGTGACCTTTAATTTTTCATGACCTTTGAGGTGAAACATAACAGTGGGTTGAAATGAAACATCGGTGGAGGCATATTCATCGACAAATTCATGCCAAATTCGATTTTCTACTTTCCTTCTACTTTGTTTTATTTCACAAATTTCTGCCAAGTCGTGTGGTACAGTACCCAAAATCAGCGCCAAACATACCTGAGTTTAACTCAAGACCACCAGCAGCTCAGTTATTTCAACATTAAATAACCACGTTGCTACAACTATGCCAACTACTGATTTAACGGTGCAAGTTATTCCCACCTTCTTGTGAAGTCAGTCGAGGAACATTTTTGGCCCAGGTGTTTCACAAATCTGCTGGCCAGGTGTGATGGTTCGACTGAAGGTGACAGAAATTTCTAATCTGTTTGTGGTGTCAGCGATAACTCACCTACCGAAGTGTTCACAAAGGATGCTGTGGGATTTTTAACATCTAACAACTAATTCCGGCAGACGTGATGCCCAGTTTGACATCCATCCGAGGGACGGCATACACATTGATGTATCATCCTACCTGTGAACCACCAAGATTTCAATTTATAGCTGGGATAAGATACAAATCCAGGCTAGACAGCCCAGAGGTGAGTGTGCTTACCTCTCGCTATCCTGTTCACCCTATAATCATCAACAATACATCATTATGATACACAATTTCAATGTTTTCATGCTTTCATCGATGAAATATTCTCTCTTTTTTTTGTCGATCATTTATGAAAATGTCTGTAATTGCATTTCATGTTCATCATTTGATGAATCAAAATGTTTGTTCAAATCATATTGAAGGAAACACTGGTTCTTTCAATATCATTGTAATGTAAAAAAGGGGCTGTCATCGTTTCAACATGCATTCATTTCCTCGACTAAAGTTCATGATGATACTTAACGCTGATAAAGAATAGCAAACCAACTGAGGAAAGCTCATGCTGATGATGTACAAGAGGTGGATTATTTGCCCTTGGGAGTAGCAGATCATTGGACCCTGTATAATTCCCAATAAAGGGGTTGTAAAAGCATTATTTTCCATCAGTTCTCCATTTTTATTTTATTTTTTTTACCTGTTCTCAAGTGATATGTAACCAGAGATACAAACGCAGAGAAGAGTTAAGCAATGCCTGCATTTTCCTGCATCATAGCAACAACTGAGAAATTATTCGGCCGAGCGAATAGAGAGATCAAGACCGTTTATTCCTGATACATGAAACACCCTGCAATCCACGTCTGCAGAAAACTGATTTTTCGGAACGCCGGCCACATTTTCCATCCAATCATCGTGTGAGACATGGTGTCAGCAACCTTCATCCCAGAAGTGAGACTACAATTTTTATCTTCAGCATCTTGAGTGAATGGATTCATTGTAGATTCAAGGTCAGCAATCACTCTGGTAACATCCTCATTGTCCTTCTGAAACCTGTAAGCCTTTAGGTTTTTTTGTGGTGTCTTTTCATTGGATATCACAAGAAGTGTTATGAAGTCTTTACAGCCATCAGGAGAACAAGTGTAGAGGAAATTGACAATGGAGCTGCACACTGCTCTTGTCACCATCCAGCACTTCCTTGCTGTTTCACACTGTGCGTGTGATCCTAGGTCTGTCAGTTGAGATGCAGCATCATCAAAAATGAGATCAAAGGGCGGAGGAGCTCCTTGTGAGCCAACGGCCATCCATATCTTGTGCCCAACTGTGTCTGCGGACGTCCTCCTGCAGTTGGGTTACTTATTATTAGGAGGTTGGTGGCAGGATTTGCACTCCGGCCACCGTAAAACCCTTCATTCCGCAAAACGCAAAAACGCAAAAAAATCTGAAAACCCACTCCGTGGGAGTACCTCCTGCACAGCTTCCCTTCGCAGGGCAGCTCACCGGATGATGGGATTGGGGCAAAGCCTTCGGGACCCCCAATCTTTGATGATAGGAGGGAAACCACGGGGTAACATCCCTGGGTCAGATTGCGGGAGAGTGTGTCGGAGTGGTGCTGAGGTGTCGTCCATCAGACGGCGTTCTCCTTGGGTTAACCTGAGGCGGTCCCTTCGGGTGGGTGCCTGGAATGTCCTATCCCTAAGAGAGGATGATCACCTGTCTCTGTTATCATCTGAGCTCAAGCGTTTGGACATCGGGATTGCAGCTCTCTCTGAGGTTCGGAGACCGGATTGCGGCGAGATAATGGTGGGTGGTTACACCTATTATTGGTCTGGTCGCTCTGATGGTTACCATACCCAAGGAGTTGCTGTAGCTGTGTCCAATAAGCTGACCCCAATGATAATTGAGGTAACACCGGTCAACGAGCGTATTATGAGATTAAGGATTCGTCACTCCTTAGGTGTCATTTCCCTGGTCTCTATTTATGCTCCGACTGAGGTGAGTGATCTCACCGTGAAGGATGCATTCTACGCCACACTCGAGTCTGTGGTTGATCAGTGCCCCAGACGAGATACACTTCTAGTCTTGGGGGATTTCAATGCATCGATTGGAACTGATAGGGATGGTTATGAGGTATGTGTTGGTCCCCATGGGTCAGGAACTATGAACCAGAATAGCACTAAGTTCCTTGACTTTGCAAGAAGTCATGGACTTAGGGTGGCTGGTTCATGGTTTCAGCGCCCACAAGCTCATCGCTGGACTTGGTATTCCAACGCTGGCGGTGTGGCAAATGAGATTGACCATGTCCTCATTGACTGTCGTTGGAGGATGATCCAGAACTGCAGGGTCTACCGGAGTGCTCAGTTCCTCAATACTGACCACAGGCTTGTTGTAGCAACTCTAAAGCTGCACCTTAAATCCTGGAGAATGGTACCATCCCAGCCTAGGCTGGATGTTGCCAAGCTCAGGGATGAGAGAGTAGCTGAGGAGTTTGTGAACAGGCTGAGTGGACACTTGGGGGGTCTGGGTGCTTTGGGGGGTCCTGAAGAGTTGTGGAGCGCCTTCAAGACCACCGTCCTTGATGTTGCCGGTGGATGCCTTGGAGCTCACCGCAGGGCAAAGAAGAATTTTCTCTCAAGGGACACTGGATATCATTGACCAGAGTTGCAGGGCCAGGCTGAATGGCAGAGCTGAGCTGTTCAGGGAGCTGAGGCGTAAAACTGTACGTGCACTGAGGGTGGACAAGGAGGCCTATGTGCGCATTATGTTCATCCAAGCCCATCCCTCGGAGCACTGCAGTTCGGGCAGAGAGTGGTAGGCTCTTGACAGAGGAGTCTGAAGTGAAGGCCCGCTGGGCCGGTTACTTTGAGAGGTTGTACCAGGCTGATCCCCCAGCTATCGAGTTGGACGTCAAGGGTGTTACAATCCCTGTTGCTGACCCTCGAATCAACTGTGGTCCACCTACGCTTGTGGAAACACGGGCTGCGGTGAACCAGTTGAAACGGGGCAAAGCTCCAGGGATCTGTGGCATCCATGCCGAACTTCTCAAGGCTGGTGGAAATGCTGCACTCGTGTCGTTGCATGCAGTTTTGTGCTCTGCCTGGAACACAGGCATCATCCCAACTGACTGGAAGAGGGGCCTTGTTGTCCCTCTCTGGAAAGGGAAGGGTGATCGCCAAGACTGCAACAACTACCGAGGGGTGACGCTGCTCTCAGTGCCGGGCAAGGTCTTTGCTCGGATAATTCTCGATAGGGTTCGCCACCATCTGCTTGAGCACCAGCATCCAGAGCAGTCAGGCTTTACACCAAAGAGGTCAACGATTGACCGTATCCTTGCACTTCGTGTCCTCACCGAACGCAGACGAGGGTTTCGGCAGGGGCTGCTTGCAGCCTATGTTGATCTCTGTAAAGCGTTCGATTCAGTGAATCGGGATGTCCTCTGGAGGATTCTTGGTCTTCGTGGGGTGCCACCAAAACTGATCGATCTGATGTCTGAACTCTACTCTGGTACTGAGAGTGCTGTGAAGTGTGGTGGTACCATCTCTGACTTATTTCCAGTTGTTACTAGGGATGTGTACTTGCCCCCACACTTTTCAGCACTTGTATGGACTGGATTCTAGGGAGGATGTCGGAGAGATCAAGTTGCGGTGCATCATTTGGGAATGTCAAGATCTCGGACCTTGATTTTGCAGATGATGCAGTCATCTTTGCGGAGACTTTAGACATCCTCTTGGGGGCCCTCGAGGTGCTGAATGAGGAGTCGGAGCCGTTGGGATTAAGGGTTTCTTGGGTCAAAACTAAGATCCAGGCTTTCGGTGACATCTTGGATGCTGCTGTCCTGTCTGTGTCTGTTTGTGGTGAGGATGTTGAGGTCGTGGAGAGATTCACTTACCTTGGCAGTGATATTCATGTCTCTGCTGGCTGCGAGTCAGAGGTCAATAGACGTCTGGGTTGGGCCTGGGGAGTCATGGATTCACTGGATCATGGGGTGTGGCGCTGCCGGTACCTGTGCGGGAGGACGAAAGTCCGAGTCTTCAGGTCCTTGGTACTTCCAGTCTTGCTCTATGGGTGCGAGACTTGGACTCTGACCAATTATCTGAGACGGAGACTTAATTCCTTTGGTACCAGGTCTCTTCGGAGAATCCTTGGCTATCGCTGGTCGGATTTTGTGTCCAACGAGCGGTTGCTGAGAGAGACTCGGATGAGATTTGTTACCTGCATAGTCCGTGAGCATCAGTTGCGGCTGTATGGACATGTGGCTCGTTTTCCTGACGCTGATCCTGCTCACCAGATTCTCTCAGCGAGGGAGTCTCATGAGTGGAGGAGGCCAGTGGGCTGACCACGTGCCTCATGGTTGCAACAGGTTGACCATCATCTCAAGGAGATGGGGATGGGCCTGGCATCTGCCTGGGGGATGGCCAGACGGAGGCCCTGGAGTACCGGCGGAAAGTGGGCACAGCGACGCGCTGTTCTGGCACATGCTCCCATACCTGACCTGACCTGATCAACCCTATCAGTCTATATTAGTGTCATGGCATGCGTGAGAAGGTTTTGCTGGTTCGTCTCACTGAGAGTGAGAGGACACCACCTTCTACCATACAAAGGACACCAGGATGTGTGTTGTCGAGATTGAGAAGTGATAGATGATAAGAAAACATCCATCTGGCATAAGTGGGCCTATTTAAAAGCAAAGAATACTGGTATCGTCTTCCAAAGTCACAGATAAATAGGTCCACATTATTTGACCTACATAGCCAGGTGAATACCATAAGTAGATTCACGAGCTTGATATTGATCATACAGTACTGGGCAGTATTTTCATGATGACCTGCTAGTGTCTCCTCTGTGTACCTACTGTATTCTGTAATAATTTCTGGTAATCATCTGATCTTTCAATGGTTTGCATCATCTCAGGAGAGGAATCGCTTTTCAGCTTTGTTATCATCTCCAGCATCTATTTGGGCATTTGTCTATTGAGTGCCAAGAAAATTCTACAATGCAAAATTTGGATGGTAGAAGCCGACAATGGATGGAAATGTTTGCAGTGGTTGAAGTGCCTATGCTCGGTCCAACAGAACCATCAAGAGAATATCTCAAATACCCAAAATTTTCCAGGTATCCCACTATATACAACTAGACAGTTCATAGAATACCTTAGAACACCATGCAGTCTTGAGAAAAAAAAGGACATGGGTGGGGTCTGTGAGCAGCAAATATGATTGGTTGAAATAATGTAAAATGCTGTAACATTTTGTCCAAGTTCTGCAAAACGAAAGGTTTTTGAAAGTGCCAATAAGGCAATTTGAGGTCTGCAGTGTTCAAGTATAAAATTTGATTTAATTAAAACAGTTCAGACCGAATTTTATAAAATCTCACTACTTCCTGTACGATCAGGATGAATTCAAAGCCTAAGTACTGCTACAAATAGTGAAGAATCATTTAAAAAATTTAAAATTTCTCATATAGACAACTACATTCGGATCTTCACCAAAATAGAATCAATTCTTCATTGTCATACATCCAACCTGTCTGTAATGTTTTGAGCAATCGTGCCATAAGTCGTTTTTGGCCATATCTCTCAATGGTGAAGAATCACTTTAAATATTGTAGTATCCGGATCCGGATGTTCATCAAAATCTAATAATTTCGTCCTTGTCGCACACCCAATCAGTCCACCAAATTTCATCGAAATCCGTCCACAACTTTTTGAGATATCCAGCTCACAGACAAACAGACAGACAAACAGGGGTGAATATGTAACCTCTGTCCAAGTTCGGTGACTTAAGTAATTGTCGTATTATATTGAAAAAGACATTTTTAGAAGAACAGAACACGAACACACGACCAAACATCACAAGATGTGGAATTCAAAATGACCAGGCTACATGCCAGAATGTTGCGTGCGCCGCAGGACATATGGTTGGGAAAGGGTGTGGGTGGGATGAATATGGGCCAATCATCAACAATGGAGCAGCCACCACCCCATTCTGCTCTTTCTCATCAACTCGTGGCAAACCTGAATAAGAACAGTGACAGTTGGTAATATAATAAGGGTATTGACAATGTTCAAGGTTTTGCACAATACATTTTGAATATTACTCACGATAATGTACGTGCTTAATTTCTCTTGGCCTTGTTTGTGGATTTACCTTTTTTTTTACCAAGCACAAGGTTTGAGTTTCCTTTTACAAAAGATATCGGTTTAAGAAGAATAATGATAATTTTGATCTGCACTCATTGGAGAAATGTTGACATGCATTTGTTCTCGAGGTTTTACGCAAGGTTTTCCGTTCCAAATGTAATGAACGCATCAATTGGATTAAAATTGACCTCCCTTTGAATTTCATCATATTAAAGTTTCAGCCAAGTAATAATTTGTTATTAAATCAGCTCTGCAGCTTCAAAACTGTGATGGCGGCCTAATTTTCTGTATTGTCTTGACGTACTGCATTGCTATAATGCTAAATATTAACTCAGTTTATTATTGTTTGCTTTAATCTTGTGGTGTAATGTGACCTGAGAACAAAGGTGTGCTTTTTTGACCTCAATTGAACAAAGACGTCAATTGAAACTTGAAGTCTGATATAAAAGAAGAATTATTAAAATTTTAATAGAAATTCCTTATTTGGTTTTATGAGGCCTATTTGATTGTTGTGTTGGGTTGTCCTTGTGTGTTTATGAATCAAAAAAAAAACAAAAAACTTGATTTTCATCGTTCCACGGTTCCAAAGATCAGTAGAATAACCTCATTATTCGCATCCACTTTAACTATTAATAAAGTCACTGTTAATATCTGAGGGGTACTCTGAGTCAGTGGTTGGAGTTCACGAAAGATCGCTTGTAAATATACATGAAACATTGTTCAAGGGTGAAAAGCCATGTAGCACCGTTTGGACGATTTTGTACTTTTGAGTCAATCTTTTATATACAGTATAGGCTTGGACTGTGAGTGTTCTAATCTGAATGTTGTGCTCATGATGCAGAGAACCCAGGTTCAAATCCCATACAAGCATACATGTGTTTGTCCATTGTCTTCCAATTGCCTTGTTATTCATGTAAAATACATTGATGTCTACTAATGTATTTTCCCTGCACGTGATCATGTGTATACACTCATCCATGAGCCTTTGATCAGCATAGAAAAACAAATTACCATGGCAAGGTCAGTTATACTGTGTATCAGTTCTCGTTTTACACTTTCAGTCAGGGGGAACCACAGGTCATGCAGTTTCACAGACTTGTGTTCTCACTTAGCCTTTTATCTTTGCCAGCTGCTTTACTAATCCCTTTCAAAACCTCATGTTTTTCCCATCTCTCCTTGTATGAGGATAACTCCATCCCCTCCCATCCATCTTTGCCACTCCTCACCATTCAAGCTGTCGTAACATATTTATTCCCCCTCGCTGTTTACAATGTGCAAAGATGCTTCATTGTACATCTATGTTGTAGATACTGAACCATTTATTTTCTGTAATCCTGCTTTTAACTAACTTTTTTTTATTTTATACCTTGTATCTTTATTTGGCATTAACCTTGTCTCAAACTTATACAACGAAACATTTAATAAAATGCTCTGACCTCTATGTCTGGATAAAACTTATTATCTCACAACATGCAGAAGAAAAAAAATTCAAAAATTATGGAAATTCATTTTTTCACGTAATGGTTATAGAGAAGCCTGTGTTATTTGCACATCTCTGGGGAATATCACAAGTAGTCAAGGTATGTTGCTCGGCTGGAAGCTGCTTCCTTGATAGGTCACCACTCAAATGCGTGATACTGCTTTGAAAGTTGCAGTGTTGGTAAAAATTGGTAACTTGACCAGGGTGCCAGCGATAACTCACCTCGTCTTTGCGAAAAGCAAGGTGGATCTTCAATGTCCACCAACTACCGGTGGTGACTATCCTGCCAGTTTTATCAAATAATAATAGGAACATGTGAACTAAATGTGCATCAAAGTTTGATTATACTTTCCCAAAATATTTTGTATCATCTCTTACACATCTGTGCTTGATTACTGTATCCAGGTTGGATCATAAAAATATCCATAAGTGATGTGATTGGAGTTATTTTAAGGAAACATTATTACCTCCGCCACCGAAGGTGAAGGAGGTTATGTTTTCACCCCTCTCTGTCTGTTTGTCTGTTTGTGTACAGGATATCTCAAAAAGGTGTGGACGGTTCCAAATGAAATTTTGTGGACATGTTGGGTGTGTGACGAGGACAAATTTGGTGGAGATCCGAATTTGGATCTGGATACGAGAATTATTTAATTTTTTAAGTGATTCTTCACCATTGAGAGATCGGGCCAAAAATGATATAATACTGTATAGCATGTTATTTCAAAAATGTATTGGGCCAGATATGTTCTCGTGAATCAGGTATTACGTGGCGGAGGTATGCGCTCCACCGAGTGCCCTTCTAGTATATGACTTTATTTACTTAATTTGATTTGGGTGAACTTTAAGGTAGTTAGTATGTGCATGGTATTTTGAGGTTTTTTTTGAGGGAGAATGAATTTTTTTTTAAACTTCTCTCAATTTGAACACTTTTAACTTTATCCTCTGAATATTAGCCGACTTCAAATATTAATATTTTAATTGTACTAAAAACACTGTCCTTGCAGCTAACTGGTGATTATAGTAATGCGATATTTTAATGGAACTATCTGAATCGTATGGAGGATCATAATAATACTCTTGAACTGGAGAATTGTGAAGACGATTCTTATCTCCAAACAGGAGAACACAAAGGACCCATCAGGCTTGACGTGCATTGCCCTGAAGAATTATAGGCGTTGGTTTACTTGCTCAACAGTTCTTCAACTATTGGACTGTAAATAATTACATTGACAAATTCATCCAAAAAAGTTTCATAGAGAAATTGCCAGGATATTCAAAACAAGCAGAATCCCTGACTGAAATGCTCCAAGATACCATGAAGAATATCAATCAGATTATGGCAAATTGGTCAGATTATGACATATTAAGAAGGCAATATCTAATTGCTACAACGGATCACATGAGTAAAAACGATGAATGGTCGAACGATTGGCTCCAATATGGTGTAGGGCTTATTGCAAGGCTACTTTCCTTGTCCTTCATCTTGTGTCTGGCTACTTTCAACTTGTGCTTTGACTTTCTGGATGGTTTCAATAATCGTCGGTACACGATGGGAGGAATAAACATTACATCGACAGCTAAAGCATATGCTGATGATCTTACACTGCTTGCAAAAGACCCAAAATGTTGTAATTAATTAGTAAATGTGTTCTGTGGTTTCCTCAAAAAGCATTCAGACAACGAAGGTCAAAACCAGCAAAATGCAGGTCACTTGCCATGAAAAGATTCACACCAGATGTGAAACAAAAGGAAGAATGGCCATTCGATACAGTACTTAGCCTTTGATCTGAAACTGGTTATAGGTAGACAGGAAATTGCTTTCTCCAAAAGTCAGCAAGTAAGTTTACTCAGCTTCTTTTCCAGAGTCTGAAGGATGATGAGATTAGACAGATAGTCAATCAGAAACTGATTGAAATGGTGGAAGCAACAAACAGCAAAAGTCATCTCAATGGAATTATGAAAGGGTGGATGTATGACTATCCAATTCTGCCAAGAACCACATGGGAGCTTCCTGTTTATAACTTTAAAAGTGCAGCACTGATATTGAGACGTTGGAATCAACTCGTATCCAAGACATGAAAAGTTGGGCTGGCTTAAGTAGGAGCACAATGAATTGTGTCGCATGCAGTAGTAACGGCTGATATTACTTACAACTGAAGAGGCTAACTACTTTATCAAAATACATGCAGGTAACCAAGTACCATCTGAATAAGTATTATATAAATGGAAGAACCCAAACATTTTCTCGAAATTCTCTTGAAAGGAAAAAACAACAGATGAAATGAACGCGGTCAAATAATTCATGAACATCTGATGATGAAGGAATTACGTGTATATGTTGAGATTGATAGAGCAGGTCTTGACTTAAGAAAGCAACAAAAGCTGAGTACAAATATGAAGCCACCTGAACATACAGAATGCCTAACCAGCCTGATGAGAGAGGTATGTTAATCAACCTATTTAGATTTGCTAAACAAGGACAGTGGCTAAAGTGGGACTTCATCACGTATTTTTTTTGTATACAAAGTCAAGTCTCGTGGAAGAGCTGGGACACACCGGATCAGGACTCAACATGAGAAACAAAAACAGTCGAAAGAGAGGGGGGATGCCAACAGCAAGAGTTGTGGGATAAAAAAGAGGGAGATGGACAAATAAGGGATCTGGGGAAGAATGAAGGTTATGGGAGGACACGCATTTTGGACAAGATTCATTCAGAAACAAAATCTCAGGAAGGAAAAACTGGAAATTTGGAAATAGTTAGGCCTGTGGAGTTGGGAGGTGTTAAAGGGGGTATAATGTCATGGTTTTGGATTGGGATGATCTGATATGATAGTTAGAACCAAGAGTTTGATTGAATGAACTACTTCAAGAGGATTGTTCAAAAAAAATAGATGAGAAGTTTGCCAGATGGTTCAGTTGCAGAATCAGTCGAGCATTACCAGAAACTTCTCCATCTTCCCAGGTACAAAAGACAGAGTCCATGAGCAGCTGCATGTGGCAAGATAGGGTGGATACAGAGAGCAAGGGGTTGGGAACACAAGATTTGGAAGTAAACCCAGAATTGAGGCATTCGGCCTTCTCATGAATGAAGTGGCTATGCTGCTATTTGAAGTGAAGAAAGGGATTGTGGGGGGAGAATATTCCAGAGACTGACTTGACAGATGTCATCAGGTTTCAGAGGAGGGAGACAAGTTTGAAAGCTCAATCTTGAGGTTGGACAGATGTCATTTTCTGTCTCTCCTGAGAGCGGACACAAACTTGTCGCAGGCTTTTTGGAATGCATTGACATTGCCTTCTGTCTGGTTTGCCTTCCAGGAAGAGAAGGGAAGTTATTTCAAAGCAACTGCCTCACCATACAATTCAGTGCAGAAAGCAAAAAATAAATACCTACTAAGTCCTTAAATGTAACTGGTGATTATAGTTATGTAGCATTTTAATATATCTATCTACTGTATGTTGTATGGAGGACTACCATAAATCTCTTGAGCTGGATTATTGAAGAGACAATTCTTATTCTTGTGGCTGAAGCTGCTGTATGTACATGAAGCACTGAGCTTCTGTCCTTTCAGATAAATGTCATCCACAACCAATTTCCGCCATTACTTGTTAATATTTGAGACTATAGAGCAAATACACCCTTGGGCATTGCTAATTGTGTTTTCACTGACATTTTACATTCTTTAGGGCCCTGTCACACCTTGATGTTTTAGCCAGCATATGGCAAGGTCTCAAAATGTATGTAAAACGCTGGCGTACGCTGAACTATTGATATTTTTTTAGGTTTTGGGCGTATAATAACGTGTTGGACGTATGCATAACGTATTAGTAACGTACACAGAACGTTTTAATCACATATAGATAACTTATACCAACGAATGCTGAGCGTGTTGTCGGCGTTCACAACCTATGCCCAACGATAGTCTAACTTATGCATAGCGCGCGGCAGCATATCGCCGACGATCACGTGGCGTAGGCTATTCATAGGCTGCGGCTCGACGAGTCAAATCATAACTGCACTAGACATCGAAGTGTCAAGCCGCTGTCACACCTTGACGTTTTAGCCAGCGTATGCCGACGTATGAAAAATTTGCCGAACCAAGCTGGCACACGTCGAATACGTTATGGGTAAGTTTTGTATACGTTAAGAGCATGCTGGCATACGTCGTAGTTTTCTGGCATACGTCGTCATACACCGAGTACGTCGATAAATATTCAGCATGTTGAAAATTCCTCGACGTACTCACCATATGACACACGTTCTGCATAAGCTGGCATAAGTTGTAGGCACGCTACGTGATCGTTGACACACATCGACACACGTTACTTGTACGTTATTCATAAGTCGAAACACGTCAAGGTAATGGTTAGCGTCAGTGTTCCAGACTCCCTGGTTTTTTTTTTATTTTTTTTTTCTTCGGTATGACGGTGACGTTGACACTTCAATTTCTAGTGGGGTTATGATTTTAATTGTTGAGCGGCAGCCTATTAATTATATTATATTATAACCACACTAGAAATCGAAGTGTTAACATCACCGTCATACCGAAGAAAAAAAAACTAAAAAAACAGGGAGTCTGGAACACTGACGTTAACCATTACGTTGACGTGTTTCGACTTATGAGTAACGTACAAGTAATGTGTGTCGACGTGTGTGAACGATCGCGTAACGTGCCTACAACACGTTACTCATAGGTTAGAAATAAGTTTCGTGTATGCTAAACATTACCTCGACGTGTTTCGACTTACGAGTAACTTACAAGTAACGTGTGTCGACATGTGTCAACGATCGCGTTACGTGCCTACAACTTATGGCCAGCATTATGCGGAACGTGTGACTCATACGAAATTACGAAAGGTTGAAAAATTTCAAGCATGGAAAATTTGTCTAACATCTCGGCGTACTATGACGTATGCCAGCGTACAAAGACGTATGCCAGCGTGCTCTTAACGTATACAAACTTACCCATAACGTATTCGACATGTGCCAGCATTTAAGCCAAATTTTGCATACGCTGGCTAAATCGTCAAGGTGTGACAGGGCCTTTAATGTACTTAATGGCTGAAACTTATTACAAACTGGAAAGTGCAACTGACATGATCACACACAGAGCTGTTGTAACTGATCAGCTCATGCCATATGTGGAGGAAGCCAATAAAATACATAAAGATATTACAAATAGGCCAGTCTTTTGTCACACCCTTCCATATATTGCTACTCTCAAACAATACAGGTGGTAATATTTTATATGAGCAAATACTACCCGTCGTTTCGCTGACGGGAACACTGAGATGGGGGGAAAAAAGAGGAGGGGGATATAGAGGAGTCAGGGGAGAGTGAGGAGATGGAGGGGAAAAGAGAGAGGAGGGATGCAGAAAGAAAGAGGAGGGAGGGCTCAGAGAAAGGAGGGAGGAGGAGCTAGGAGGGTGGGGGAGAGAGGGAGGGGGAGGGTTGGGGGGAGAGGGAGGGGGAGGGGTGGGGGAGATAGGGAGGGAGAGTGAGTGAGGAGAGAGGGAGAGAGAGGAGGAGGGATGGAAGGCAGTGAGCGGTGAGAGGAAGGGAAGGCAGATGTGTGGTGGAACTTCAATTACGATTTATACTGCCTCATCAAAATGATTCTGCACAGAATATCAGAGAATATGGAAACAAAATCATGTCTGACATCCATTTTCTACTGGTCATATTATAAATACCACCAAGAGACAAACACTGCCTAGACGCGTGCAGAGACAAACACCGCCCGGACGCATCCGGAGCCAAGCTGTCTGGAGACAAACCCCTGTCTGGACACAAACGCCACCTGGACACGTCCGGAGACAAACTCCCATCCGGAAACAAACTCCCATCCGGACACGTCCGGAAACAAACTCCCATCCGGACACGTCCGGAAACAAACTCCCGTCCGGAAACAAACTCCCATCCGGACACTTCTGGAGATAAATACCATCCGGACACATCTGGAGCCAAATGCTGTCAAGACATAATTACCGTTCAGACATAACAACGATCCGGGTACGTCCAGAGACAGAGAGAGGGAGAGGGGGTGAGGGGTTGGGGAACTATCAGAAAGAATATGTTATGCTTTGTGAACAATACACCACACACACAATCACACACACACACAATCACACACACACACACACACACACACACACACACACACACACACACACACGGAGATGTTCACAAACATTATTCTTTATAAACAGCTGCGCATGACAGGTGGAAAACAATTTGTCTCAGTAATTTAGAAAATACCTTAATACGGCAAACCGCTCAGAAATCGGGTGTTATCAAATATATTTTGCTTTGAAACTCACAAAGAGAAACATAAAAACTTTGCAAATCAAATCCGATGTTTCCAAATGCTTTAGAAACAGGAGTGAGGACAAAGGAAAACCTGAAAGAACCTCCATAAGATACGGGATGAAACTTTGTCACCATGGCACCTGTAACAGGTATGGCATGTCCACACACCTGCGGGGAGTCCGTACAGATCCTAATATACCCTCATGTAGCACATCAGTGTGTGCTGGAAATGTACCTCTACCTTGTAGTAACTGTCGACTGTACATCCTTATTGGGTCACGAAGTGCACCGCTATCGACTGACATGAGCTATACAGCTTGGTAAGTGGCTTAAGCACACAAGCCAGCACTCAAACGGAATGCCTGGCTTAACAAGCGATTACCAATTGCCGTCGATACAACTTGACAAATCAACACTTTTTTCGGAGTCAGAACTGCTGTTACTTTCAAATCTGGAACTTAAATTTTGTAATTCTGCTTGGTTTAAGAGATTATCTCGGTTATTCATATGTGCAAATCAAATAACGCAATGGACACTGATATCTCCGGGTGTTTATAAGCATTGCAATATACACAGCGATTCGTAGCTATGATGAACAGGCATTTCATAATAAGAGTGAGGAAAGTGAAAAAAAAGACTTTATCGTTACGAAATTGTTGCGGCCTGTTCTAAGTCGAGGCATGGTTGAGCAGGCCAAAAAACATGGCGGCGTCAGACCCCAGTGAGGTTACCTAGGAAACATCTTAAGACCCCAGACAGCGAGGTGGCTGAGGATCATGAATGATATAATTAAATAACACCGTTAATTATCTTCACAAGGGGGTGCTTTAATTAACCCAAACACCCAATTTTCACTCTTGCACTTCCTTGGAGTTTTGTTAGTGTGCACGCAACGTTTCAGGCTGATAGGTTTTATGGCTTTGGAGATATGGAGGAGACACACACACATTGCCTTTTGTTTGTATAGATTATAAAGATCTTTCCCACTGGTCTATCTTGGTGGATGATGAACACTCACTAAAATAGTGTTCCCTCCACAAACAGATGGTATTCATGGAATACATATCCCGCACAGTCTTGAGAAGGATTCAGTGTGAGCCAACTCTTGTTGTTTCAGGGGGTTTTTTTCTTTGATCGAATATGGCTTCCAGACCATGTAAATGATGATGTTATCTTTATCATTATGAATTCCTACAGGAGGAGGTGCACCTATGTGAAAAATTTCCTGTCAATCGGACCAACAATTGCAGAGAAATTTTTTTTTCATACTGACCGGATTCAGCGTTGCACTTGTCGAATTATGACTTCATAATGAAGGCACCGATGACATCATCATGAACAAGCCTTATTCCCCATGGGCAGTACTTGACAAGGAGCCTTGTGTAAACGTTTTCCATGGAGTGGTTTTGGAAACATAGTTTTTCAGTTTTGCCAAAATGGCGCCTGTACCACGTGACCTATGACGTCATAGTTATGACTAGAAAACATTCTACAGGAGGAGGTGCACCTATTTGGAAAATTCTATGTCAATCAGACTAACAGTTGCTGAGAAAATGAAATTTGAAAATGCAGACACGTACGTACGGCACTCGTACGCGACCGATTGCTTAACCCCACTTTCGCTTCGCGAGTGCAGGGTAAAATTATTGAAACTACCAACAGACCAGATATGATTGTAGAGTGTGGAACGCTAAAAAAAAAATGACCATCTCAGTGTAAGAAAAGCTGCCTCATGCTCATGCCAGAATGAAATGCACATCTCATGATTTTATTGCTGACTGCAAGGGCAACGACTGGAATGTGATAGTTCTTCCCCATTGAAGCTGGCAGCAAAGGATTCTGCAACGCATCATTTAACAGATGCACAATTTTAACAGATGCCTAAAAGAAAAAAGAAAGACCATAAAAGACACGATGATGAGACCAGGACAAAGAGACATGATCGAGACGTGTCCGAGTACTTGGGAAACGACTACGACAGCCGAGAGTATAAAATGCAGGAAGAGTGATGGTTAGGATCATTCAAAACTGCTGAAACTCACCCATCTGGTCCAAAGACCAGAGATGTTTGGGCGTAAATCTAATTGAATAACTTCAATCTAATGATAGTTTTTTTTCCAAGAGTTACCTTCAAATATGACTTCAGGTGTGCTCATATTTATAGAGATGAAATCAAGGATCCAAAGGTGACAATGCGATTGTTATCACCGATGACTATATTCGTGATATCTAATAATCCCATGAAGTATTGATTTTATTGAAAGGTCTTTGCATAAGAAGTCTTCACTTTTCCTCTTAACCGAATTTAATCAATGATTAATTACCTTTTCCTCATGCCACTCAAAAAACAAATAATTCCATTACATAGTCTATGCTACTACTCCCACTCAAGAAAATTATCATTTTCCAACAGTAAGTTCGAACAAAAGTTTTTCAGCATCCAATAAAATGCAAATAAACAGGATTTGAGTCAGCATCCTGATCATTTATTTCATCGATGTTGAAATCATTTTGGAACGCAACATACTGTGTGCTTGCCATGGTTTTAACAGTCGGCTGGTTTTGTGACAAGACTGAGAATGAATTGACATTTGTTTGCTTTGGATATTAACCTTGTGTCCAATGCTCAGGCTGCCAAGCAATGTGAGAGTTCTGGTTTAATGGTTGACGATGTGTCAAGTACACAAAGGTAAAGATAAATATGGACTGACCAAGAACAATAATTGTGACGACAACATGCAGAAAAGGAAAGTAATTACAAAAGAAAATGTAACAATTCAACGTGAAAATGGTTTCATCAGCCAATATATGTAAATGACGCTGGCAACCACGTTTATTGCCATGTTTGTGCCAAGTGCTGCTGACTCTCATGATTAATGCTTCATTGGCACTCTAACAGCTCACGTCAATAGTGGGCTGTAATCATATCTAAGGTACAGAGGTTATACTTGAAGTTCCAAAATTTAAGTGCCTTCTATTTCATGCAAATGGAGCTTGAAAGAGATTGAACTTGTGCATCGGCTGGTGAAAACTTCAAGTTAATTAATTTGTCGAGCACTATGTACACTGTATGGAAGCACGGAAACAAGTACACTTTGGACAAGTCATTCAACTTTGAATCATGGACAAAGTCATTAAAAGTTTCTCTTTGTATTGTTTGCGCAAGTAGGAAAGATTTTGTTGGGAATGTGAGATGCCGGGGAATGATCAAAGGGAATATGGTTGGATTGATGTTGGGAGATGATTTTAACAGGTCAAGAAAAACTAAACTGTAGGTTTGTTAAAAGAAAGATAAAACTCCGGCTATGCGCACACTACAAAATGCAGATACTGCTGCTCGCTACAGCCACGCCTCGAGAGTATCGGTCATACTGTTTAGCAATGTTTGTGTGCTTGATTTACTTTTATGCACTTCTGAACCGCTGGATGGGATGAGTTGAAAACAGGTGATTGCAACCGGGGTGTGCACGGGAAGTGTTTAGATAGTTAAAAAAAAAATTCACTCCCTTCTGTTGTCATTTGAATGGAGCTTGAAAGAAATTGAAACCTGCGCATTGGCTGGTGAAAACTTCAACCAAAATTTTAAAATTTTCGAAGGGGGGGGGAAAAAAGAAGGGGGAACAGCCAAACCAAAAATGTTTGACGACTAATATTGTGAACATTTAACGTTAAACAGATGTGTTGAGTATCACGAGCATCGTGAAAATGAACTTGCCAAAAAAAAATCATACTCATGAAAAATTGTAACTTCAGGCATTCAGAGTGAAGGGAGGATCATAATTATCTCGATGTGAATGTGTATCTTATAGAATCATCTGGTGGAAGCTGGTATTACAAGTAATAACAAAATATCACTGACATCACAAAAGTGGAGGAATTGATCCGTACTTGAGGATGGGTACTTTGCCGGTAATCATGAAAATGTGATTACATTTTTGAGCTGTATCCGCCTGCTCCCTTTGGCGGGACACCGTCTGCAAATATATGTGACTGGCTGGTAAGCTGGAAGTTTATTCTTCTTTTGATCATGGATCAGGATCCATGCAGCACTAGCCAGTGTGGCATGTGGTTCATGGTATCACAATGACAGAAGGTGTTTGTATTTAATGTCGATCTAAAACCAGTCTGTCTGTCTGCAGCATTGCTTGCAAAGTTATGTAATCTCCTTATGCATATACCATCAGTGATGTAATACAATTGCCCATTGCAGAGTTTCTTGGAAGCATTTGTTAGTTCATCATGACCCAACTGTAGAAGGTATTTAGCATATTTCTTGCCTTGCTCATCAATGCTGATGACGTGCCATACTTGCATATTTTCATGTCGCTCATAAACGCGGAAGTTCTGCCATAGAGCAGAGCATTTTAATGCATGCATCCATTACTTGCACCCGCGAACCGCGCTTCACTACTGGCAGCACTTGTCGGAAATCACCACCAAGTGAAACTAAAACCACCAAGAAATCACCACCACCATTGAACCACCAATAAAATTACCTTGCTTTCAAATGGCAAATCCCAGTGCCTCAGATCACACAACATCAGTTCCAGTGCCTCAAGCATACGTGTGATGTTCTTCATCCAACACCATGTGAGTTTCCTGGTGAATATGAGTAGCAAGCTCAGTTGGGTTAAAACCTTCATTTATTATCCAAATTACTCATCTCTTTATTTTGGGCGGTGTACTGGAAACAGAGCGCTGCCTCGTTTTATTATCCAAATTGCTCATCCCTTTATTTGGGTGGTGTATTGGGAACAAACTGCTGCCTCAATTGCTCCCGAAAATATGAAATAACCCAGGTTACGTACGTGAAGCAAAAACATTGCCACTGCTTATGTGCACGTATAACGCATCGTGGTTATATAGCTCAGAGAGAGTGCAATGGCCCGTAGGCTGATACCTGAAGTCGAAAGCCTAAGGCCTACACCGCCTTCACAATGGCCATGACACTTTTCGGCTCCAACCTGTAGATATTTGATGATCCTTTTAACAGTCGTTTTGGTTATTTTACACTTAATGGAAAAGCTATAGGGCATGGAAAATGTGAATGTGACACTTCCAAAGACATCTTTTGGCTTATCATAGCAAGAAAATGGCAGGTATATGATTTTCTGGTGACAATTGTGGGTGGAGTGAGGCCAGCTGTCCAGCCAATGGGTGTTGACTGGAAGGCTTCAGATGCATGCAGCTACACAGGCACCTTCGTTACGTTTTTTTTTTAAGTTATAGGGATGACATTCGTATTACAAATGCATTGATGTAAAATATTACAAACTTTTATATTTTTTCACGTATTGCAAGGCTTGTGTTATAGTGTTGATAAATTCGATCATGTTGAGCAATTTAACTTGGAAATACAAATAAATTGTCCCGTCACATTACCTGAAAGTCACTGTTCACATTCTTTTCTTGTTCCCCTCTATTTGTTGTTTTTATTTTCTTAATTTTTTATGAAGAATTTTACATGTCCTTTTACATGTCCAAATTTCTTATTGTTGGCAAGACAAAATAGATACATATTTCTCAAAGCTGATTGTAAAAGTAATCCATTGCCTGTGTATGCAGTCGTAAGTTTATGGTGGTGTGTCCATTTAGTGATAGAACTAGAATGGCACTCGCTAGAGTACATCCGCCAGGCTTTACAGTTTACATTTTGTATCCCACTCATAGGCAGGATCTGGATACAGATATGAACCAAAATTGAATCAGCTTGTTCGTGTCACCTCCCCAAATCGTCCACCTTGTTTCGTCGAAATCCAAACATAACCTTTTGAAATGCACTGCATGGCCAACATTATGCAGACACCCCTTCTAATTAGTGGATTCAGCTATTCCAGGCACACCCACTGCTGACAGGTGTATAAAATGAAGCACACAGCCATGCAATCTCCATAGACAAACATTGGCCATAGAATGGGCCGTACTGAAGAGCTCAGTGACTTTCGACGTGGCACCGTCATTGGATACCACCTTTCCAACAAGTCAGTTCATCAAATTTCTGCCGTGCTGGAGCTGCCCTGGTCAACTGTAAGTGCTGTTATTGTGAAGTGGAAATGTCTCAGAGCAACAACAGCTCAGCTGCACAAAGTGGTAGGCCACACAAACTCACAGAACTGAATCGTGGAGAGCTGAAGCACATAGCACGGAAGAAAAAATCGTCTGTCGGTTGCAACACTCACTACTGAGCTCCAAACTGAAGCTGGAAGTAACGTCAGCACAAGCACTGTTCATCGAGTGCTTCATTAAATGGGCTTCCATGTCCGAGCAGCCACACACAAGCCTAAGATTTCCATGCGCAACGCCAAGCGTCGGCTGGAGTGGTGTAATCACCGCCATTGGACTCTGAAGCAGTGGAAATGTGTTATCTGGAGTGATGAATCACGCTTCACAATTTGGCAGTCCGACGGACGAATCTGGGATTGGCGGATGCCAGGAGAACACGACCTGCCCGAATGCATAGTGCCAACTGTAAAGTTTGGTGGAGGATGAATCATGGTCTGGAGCTATTTTTCTTGGTTCTGGCTCGGCCCCTTATTTCCAGTGAAGGGGAAACAGCGCTACAGCATACAATGACAATGCAGACGATTCTGTTTCCAACTTTGTGGCAACAGTTTGCGGAAGGTCCTTTCCTGTTTCAGCATGACAATGCCCCAGTGTACAAAGCGAGGTCCATACAGAGATAGTTTGTCGAGATCAGTGTGGAAGAACTTGACTGGCCTGCACAGAGCCCTGACCTCAACCCCATCGAACACCTTTGGGATGAATTGGAACACCGACTGCGAGCCAGACCTCATTGCCCAACATCAGTGCCTGACCGCACTCATGCTCTTTTGGCTGAATGGAAGCAAATCCCCACAGAAATGTTCCAACGTGTTGTGGAAAACCTTCCCAGAAGAGTGGAGGCTGTTATAGCAGCAAAGGGTTGACCAACTCCATTTTCATGCCCATGATTTTGGAATGAGATGTTGGACGAGCAGGTGTCCACATACTTTTGGCCATGTCGTGTATCACGCTATATATCATTTTTGGCTCCATCTCTCAATGCTGAAGAATCACTTTTAAAGAATTTTTAAATTCTCGTGTTTGGATCCGGATCCAGATCTTCACCAAAATCTAATCAATTCGTCCTTGTCACACACCCGACCTGTCCACCAAGTTTTGTCCAAATCCGTCAAAAAAATTTTGAGATATCCTGCTCACAGACAGACAGATTTGAAAACATAACCTCCACCCACCTTCGGTGGTGGAGGTAACGAGGATAACCTTCCTTCACTGGAAACAACTTGGTATTTCAACAAACACTTTGCATTCCATACACGACAATCACAATGATGTTTTTGATGTGGGAGTGCTCACAAGCTACAACATGAAACTTGTTGTTTTCAAGATCCATGACTCAAAGGCAAATTTGTGGCAAATTTGACATCTTCATTTTGACATCTTCAGAAAGCCAAACTTTTATGCCATTGAGGGGAAAAGTCAAGACTTGTTTTCACCCTTTCATACCAGGTGGGAATTTGATTATTACACTTTACTATTTTAAAGTTCACTTTTCTTATTTTGTTGAAATAATCAATGGAAATGCTCAACATTATCTCAATGAATCGTGTTGCTTTTTATTACCTCTGCCACCGAAGGTGAAGGAGGTGATGTTTTCACCCCTTTCTGTCTGTTTGTTTGTTGCAAAATAGGAAGATTTTTCAAGTATATTGGTTAGTCGATTTTGTTATTCTGTTTGTTTGTCTGTCTGTTTATCACTGACAAGTCACAATTTTAAACCAACCTTCACGAAACTTCACCACATGGTAGAGTTTGTCATAAGGAAGAAGCCTATTGTTTTTGAGGTCAAAAGGTCAACATAGACAAAAGGTCAACAACGTAGATGAGATTTCTAAAAAAACAAATTTTCATCCGATTGACTTGAAATTTGAAGAGGATTTCTATTTGAGGTCACTGAATTCAACCACCAATTATTTCGGAGGTCCACATCGGCATAAAGGTCAACATAGGCAGAAATTTTAAAATCGTCAAATTTCATCCGATTCACTTGAAATTCGAAGAGGAGTTGCATATTTGGTCATTGAATTCAACCACCAATTATTTTTGAAGTTAAATTTGTTTTGTGGATTTTGCAAGTCTCGTGCTCTGCACGACGTCTTCTTGTTTATTTGTCTGTTTATTTGTGTGGAGGATATCTGAAAAAGTTGTGGATGGATTCAAATGAAATTTTTTGTGGACAAGTTTGGTGTGTGACAAGGACGAAGTGATTAGATTTTGGTGAAGATCCGGATCTGAATCCGACTACTAGATTTCATTAAAGTGATTCTTCACCATTAGTCGGGCCAAAAATGATAGACAGCACGATATCTCAAAAAGTTGTTGATGGATTCGGACGAAACTTGGTGGAAACATTTGGTGTGTGACCATGACGAATTTTTTCGATTTTGGTGAAGATCCGGATCTCGTTCTACATACGAGAATTACCGTTCCTGTGTGTGCCGTTCCTGTATTTGACACACACATAAGGCGCTCCTCACGATAGGGCGCGGGTTTTATATGAATATCCTCTACTACGTACGTCCGCCGTACAACAACACACTCACACAAGCACACAAGTGTGCGTATTTAAAAATAGATCGGGAGCAAAATTGAGTTTGGTTGTGCTTTATTAAAGTATTAGTTACAAAAATACTAAAACAATCAAATACCGGTAATAGTCTTTAATCAAATCCATCGAAATCCTCATCCTCTGTTTCGGAATCGAACTGCGCTAAACCCAACCTAGCAGGTCCACCTTCCTCGCCGTCAGAGTCACTTTCTGCACCGTGCGGCTCCTCCGAAATGATGCCGGCTTTAGCGAAAGCTCGGACAACAGTGCCAGCAGACACGTTAGCCCAGGCATCAACAATCCAGTGGCAAACTGTGGCGTAACTCGCCCGGCACTGCCTTCCACCCTTTGTGAAGCTGTGCTCTCCTTCGGTCATCCACCGCTCCCACGCCGCTCGCAGCCTCACTTTGAACGGCCGGTTCACGCCGATGGCTCGGCTGGATCCGTTTGTCGCAGATGTGCTTGCTGCAGTAGGAGCGGAAGTTTTCCATCATTTCTTGATAATCCGCCGGACGTTGCTGCGCTATCGTAGTCCTGGTCCGGATGGAAAATGGCACCGTTTCATGAAGCGAAAGCACCAAGACGGACCTCCGTGGAAATGTTCGATTTTCATTTCCTCCGCTATCGATACTGCCTTCAGTCGGATCGTGACCGTCGAAACGCTCCTCCCACTTGCTCTTTGCTCAACGATCCACTGCTCAAGTCTTTCCTCCAACTCTGGCCACCTCGCCTTGTTTCCACGGAAACTCAGCTGCGTCTTCTTCACCTGTCGCAGCTCGTTTTCCAGCTTCCTCCACTTTCGAACCATCGACTCGTTGATCTGGAAATTCCTCGCCGCGGCTCGATTCCCATGTTCCTCCGCATAGCTGATCGCCTTCAGTTTAAACTGAGCTTCATAAGCGTGTCTCTTTGCCATTTTCGGGGTTGTTAAAACAGCAATGTTCTGCATACCGCACATACCTGTTCTTTTATACACACAAAGGGCGCACTGCACTATAGGGCGCGTCGCACATTTTGACAAAAATCTAAGACGTTTATATGCGCCTTATAGTCGTGAAAATACGGTAAGTGAATTTTAAAGTGATTCTTCACCATTGAGAGATAGGGCCAAAAACTATATATAGCACGATATCTCAAACATGTATTGGAACCCGATATGTTCTTGTGGATCAGGCGTTACGTGGCGGAGGTATGCGCTCTCCTGAGTTCCCTTCTATTTTACTCTTTGTTTATAAACATTTCACAAATTATTTTGCATTAAATACATGTAGCGAGCAAAGCTCAGATGGATTACTTTCAAGAGTCGAGATTTGTTGTGTGTCTCTATGAGCTGATGAAATGCTTTCTGTAAACCTTATTCTCTCGGTTAAAGGCCATCACTGCTAATATTCAATGAATTACACTTTTGATGGAATGATGGTGTTGTCAACGATGCATTGGTTTTGTTATCAACAACTGCTTCTGTACATTGGATTCGTTGATTGGATCAAATTTCTGACCTTGAACATGGGCAATTGAGCAACTTAGTTTTGTTTTTGACAAAATACAAAAGCAGCCTCAGTAAGTGATTGTGTTTACAAACTTTTGTATTACTTAAAAACATCTAGTAACCAGGAATAAGGTCCGGGGTAGTCTGTGGGTCACAGACAAAGCAATACCTGAGACTATGTCTGCTCTTTCTTGTTTGTTGCAAAACTAATGAAGTACTTGATGCAATTATTGGTTGGCTGAGCATTTTCCTTTTTCTTCCTTGAAATGTGGGCCTGGACTCTGTATCCTTTGCAATTGAGAAAGTGAAATTTCTGTCAACCCCCAACTCTAACTCTGCAACTGGACAGGATGGCATCAGCTCAAGTGCCCCCCCCCCCCCCGTTCGTTCTGATGTCCCTTCTTGCTAGAAATTCCTCACACACGATGACAGGCTTTGACAGGCCCATCTGTTCTTGGTTTTTTTTGGGGTGGGGAAGGCAAGTGAAGGGTAGGAAGATAAATTTACCTGTACAAAGAGTACTTCTTGCGAATGACAGCTTGGCTGCCGGGTAGCTATCATTTTGTTGTGGCGCGTTTATGCCGCTGATGTGATGCCCCATCACCAGTACACTGGTACTCATTTCAGGAAGACAGGCTGAGTCAACCCAACCTGGTGTTAATTCAGTGGAAATTGGGTTCAAACTCAGGATCCTAAGATCTCAAGCCAGCCTTCCAAGACACGAAGCAACACCAGGCTTCGAAGAATTCTTTAACCTCATTGTTGTACAGGTACAAAAGAAAATTGTAATACCCTCTGTCCCCACCACTAGGTGGCACTACACGACACATGTACATTGAGAATTTATGCCCCTCCCCCCCCCCCACCCCAACACTGTTGTGTGAGGCCACGGCCACATAACCGATACTACCTCTTACACAAAGTTGTATTTGTACCCCAAGTGTGGAGTTTGTAACTTAAAAGATGTGTCCATGTATAAGGAACAAATAAAGATAGACAGCCACAGAGACAGACACACAATGGTGTGTGTGTGTATATATGTGTATATATATATATATATATATATATATATATATATATATATATATATATATATATATATATATATATATATATATATATATATATATATATATATATACATACAGAAAGTAACAATGGGCATTGAGGCAGAGGCATTATGCTCGTGTTGCAGATGGCCATTCTTGCTCACAGATTGTGCGGCTTCGGCTGGTATGGGACATGATCTGTGCCTCACTGCTCCATAAAGGAAGGAGGTTTAATACAATATTGAACTGACTCGGTTTGCATGATTGCAGGTAAATGATTGTGTGGTATATCATCCCGATGAGCCAATGAGAAGGATGAAACCATGGGCGGTGGCTCCACTGTCCTTCACTTGTCACCTTTAAAATCCTTTGTCTTTACCATTGACTTGAGTGGCCTGTGAAAGCCATCCGGGTCGGAGTTGAAGCAGTGTGCATGTGCACATGTTGTTTAGTGCCACGTTACATTTATCAGGTCGGAAGGGCTTTGTTTTGCATATGTATACTATTTTTTTTCTTATTGATACGGTTGTGCATCTTCCACAATGGTTGTGCCTCTGGTGAGTAACAGTCGAAAAGGTGCCCTCATCTGCCAGTTTAATTTTTTCACAAATTGATGTTAAAAAGCACACAACTGTGATGAATCTGCCTGACCAGATGTAAAAATGGTTCACTGCAAGAAGAATAGGAGGGGGAGAGGAAGCGGAACATTGCCACACTGCGGTGATCACTGACTGTAATAAATAACTACATAATAAATAACTACATAATAATCCAGCGAGCACTCGGGAGCTCGGCGGCTTAAAATAATAACATCACATTTACTCAGCGGGACAAAGAGAGAATGGAAGAGACACAGAGAAGAGTAAAACCTTTTCCACAAGCGATGCTCATGTGTGCAGCATCTTCTTTCCTCCGGGTGTGCAGCGGTTCGGTCTGAGGCTATCCCTGTGGAGCAGGAACAGCAACCAATCATCATCAGCAAGGACCCAGAAGCAAGAAAATGAACAAGCGCAGTGTGCAGGCTTACATCAAGTCACGCAGGGTGTGTCGGACCACCTGCAGCACATGTCCATTGGCCGATGCAGAGCCTGTCATGTGATGATCGATGGCCTGCACTGATCGGCCAGCCAAGCCTGGGAAATTCC
>NC_140966.1:3023039-3093039 GCF_056783735.1 Eptatretus burgeri
TATAAATATATATATATATATATATACATATAAATATATATATATATATAAATATATATATATATATATATTTATGTGAATATGTCTTCTTCTTCTTCTTTCGGCTGCTCCCTTTAGGGGTCGCCACAGCGGATCATCCATATGATCCACATAGTGATTTGGCAGATGTTTTACGCCGGATGCCCTTCCTGACGCAACCCTGGTCACCTCTTACGACACATGGATATGGTACACCTATTTTAACCGGAGTATACACCGGCCCAATACACTGGTACTCATTTCGCCCACCTCGGAAGGATGACAGGCTGAGTTAACCCCCTGGTGTATTAATTCAGTGGCCCAACAGGGCTTGAACTCAGGACCTTTTGAATCCCAAGCCGCTGCCCTAACGACTGCGCCAACACCAGGCTGTGAATGTGAATATGTATATATGGATATGTATCTTCTTCTTCCTCTTTCGGCTTGCTCCCGCTAGGGGTCGCCACAGCGGACCAACTGTCTCCATTTTGCTCTATCCTCCACATCTTCCATTGACACTCCAACCACCCGCATGTCCGCCCTCACCGCATCCATGAACCTCTTCTTTGGCCTTCCTCTTCTCCTCCTGCCTGGCGGCTCCATCTTCAACATCCTTCTCCCGATATACTCCGTTTCCCTCCTGTGCACATGTCCAAACCATCTCAATCTCGCCTCTCTCACTTTGTCTCCAAACCGTCCTACCGGCGCTGTCCCTCTAATACACTCATTTCTTATCCTATCCATCCTCGTCACTCCCAACGAGAATCGCAGCATCTTTAACTCTGCCACCTCCAGCTCTGCTTCCTGTCTTTTTGTTAGCGCCACCGCCTCCAAACCATACAACATAGCTGGTCTCACTACCGTCTTATATACTTTCCCCTTCACTCTTGCAGCTACCCTTCTGTCACAAATCACTCCTGCAACTCTTCTCCACCCACTCCATCCTGCCTGCACTCTCTTTTTCACTTCTCTCCCACACTCTCCGTTACTTTGGACAGTTGATCCCAAGTATTTAAACCAATCCACCTTCCCCACCTCAACTCCTTGCAACTGCACCATACCACCACCCTCCCTCTCATTTACGCACATATACTCCGTCTTACTCCTACTGACTAACATTCCCCTTCTCTCCAGTGCGTACCTCCACCTCTCAAGGCTCGATTCAGCCTGCTCCCTACTCTCCCTACAGATCATGATGTCATCCGCGAACATCATGGTCCATGGAGACTCTAGTCTGATCTCGTCCGTCAACCTGTCCATCACCATTGCAAACAGGAAAGGGCTCAGAGTCGATCCTTGGTGCAATCCCACTTTAACCTTAAACCGGTCCGTCATTCCTACCGCACACCTCACCGCTGTCACACTGTCCTCATACATATCCTGCACGATCCTCACATACTTCTCCACCACTCCCGACTTCCTCATACAATGCCACAACTCATCTCTTGGCACCCTATCATAAGCTTTCTCTAAATCCACAAACACACAATGTAACTCTTTCTGGCCTTCCCTGTACTTCTCCATCAACATTCTCAAAGCAAACATCGCATCAGTGGTGCTCTTTCCTGGCATAAACCCATATTGCTGCTCACAGATCGTCACCTCTCCTCTCAACCGAGCTTCCACTACTCTTTCCCACAACTTCATGGTGTGGCTTAACAACTTTATCCCTCTGTAATTTCCACAGCTCTGCACATCACCCTTATTCTTGAAAATCGGAATCAGTACACTTAATCTCCACTCCTCCGGCATCCTCTCACTTTCCAAGACTTTATTAAACAATCTGGTTAACAACCCCACTGCCATCTCTCCTAAGCACTTCCATGCCTCCACTGGTATACCATCTGGGCCAACCGCCTTTCCACTTTTCATCTTCTTCATAGCAGTCCTCACTTCATCCTTACTGATCCACCCCACTTCCAGATTCACTATCTCCACCTCTTCCAACCTTCTCTCTCTCTCATTTTCTTCATTCATCAGCTCCTCAAAGTACTCCATCCACCTTCTCAACACACTCTCCTCGCTCGTCAGCACATTCCCATTTGCGTCCTTTATCACCCGAACCTGCAGCACATCCTTCCCAGCTCGGTCCCTCTGTCTTGCCAATCGGTATAAATCCTTTTCCCCTTCTTTTGTATCCAGTATACAGTCAAAGCTCGTTACTATGCCACCCGTCGGGACCGAGCAAAAGTGGCATAGTAGCGAGAGTGGCATAGTAACGAGATTTTGTAAAAACGGCCTTATTTTCTCAAGTTACCCATCTGTAGTTAATCTTTAGACAAAATTTATTCCAGCAAGTAAAAGGCACGACTGTTGTATAAGCTAAGCGAACGGAGAACATACACACACTAACAGAGTTCACACACTAACATATGGCATGGCGAGAAATTCACGACACACAAAGCTTTCAAGAATCGTCGGCTGGCGCATCTTCTTTCGGCGGATCTCGTGCATCTCGTTGTCTAGCCGATCGCACGCTTGCATCACACCGGGCTTCCCGCTTCTCTGCTGCATGAACTTCCGGACGGTGCTACAAGCGCGCTGGGCTTCCTTGAACGGAACGATTTCCTCCTCGACAGTTACCTCGTCATCTTCGCTTTCCACCGGCTCCTCACTGCACAGAATCTCCTCCGCAATCTCCTCCAGCGTGAAATACCCGCCAGTCGCGAGGCGCTCGTCGGCTTCGAGAAAGTCAGACAGCTCGATCTCCTCGTTCTCGTGCATCTTTTCCTCGGCAGGCAGAGCTTCCTAGATGTCGGGCAGCTCCGCATCCTGTGGCTCAGTTTGGATCTCCTCTTCGATTAACTTGACGCCGCGAAACAGTTCCTGATCGTCGACTTGCCGACCTGCTCCCAAGCACGCCGGGCGACGTGTAGAGCGTCGAGCAACGTGAACTTGAACTCCTTTCCCTCGTCTATGGCCTCAAGCCGGCGGCATAGCAGGAGCTTCTTGTAGTGGCGCTTGAGGTTCTCTATGATTCCCTGATCCATTGGTTGCGAATTGGCTGTCGTGTTGGGTGGGAAGAAGACCAGTTGGATGTTGTTCAGCTCGAGCTCGGGAGGGTGGCCAGAGAAGTTATCGAGACAGACCAGCACTCTGCGTCCCTGCTGGCCGAGTCGTCCGTCCCACGCACGCAACATCTCCTCGAAAAGCTCCGCCGTCATTCCACGCCTTCGAGTTCGCCTTGTACTTGACCGGGATCTCTTTGTTCTTGAAGGCACGGGGTTTCTTGGAATTGCCAATCACCAGAAGAGAGAACTTCTCGCTGCCGCTCATGTTTGCCCCAACCAGAAGAGTGATCCTTTGCTTGCTTTTCTTTCCTCAGTACACCGCTCTCCCCTGAAAGCCATGGTCTTGTTCGGAAGCAGGTGCCAGAAGAGTCCAGTCTCGTCCAGGTTGAAGGCGTCGTCTGCGGAGAACTGCCCGAGTAAGGGCCGGAGAACCTGTTGTTGCCACTCAAGAAGGGATTGCGAATCCACCGCTCCAGCTTCGCCCTGCACTGTCTTGAACGTGATGCCGTGGCGCTTCTTGAAATTGCCCAACCAACCGTCGCTCGCCATGAAGTCTGGGATGTGCATCAGCTCGGCCAGTTTCATCGCCTTCTCCTTGATCAGATCGCCGCTGACAGACACATTCTGTCCTCTTGATTGCTTCAGCCACATGAGCACTCCCCTCATCAAGCTTCGGGTCGTGAGCCTGCGTCAACTTCATGCGCTTCGATGGAAATCCAGCTTTGATTGCAGCCTCGGTGCATCCTTCTTGCTGAGAATGCCCTTCACGGTGGTTCTCTTAACTTCGACGCCCCATTTCTTGCTAATCTCCCTGGCCAACTTGGACTGATTCGGCTCCTTCTTCGCGGCCTCGATGATCTCCTTCTTCTCCTTCAGCGTAAAGTCGGTTCGCTTGCGTTTCTGAGCTGACATTATGGGCTGAATTTGAAAAAAATGGCGTCACTGTTGTATGTGTGCCTGCGTGTCTGTGTGTGTGCTCGCGCTTTTTGTGGCTCGTTGTGCGTGTTGTGATTGGCTTGTTGTGGCTGGCATCAGGGAGAAGAATCGCGTGTTTTTGACACAGTCTGACTATGCGCGTACGTATTGAGTTATGTTGTGCGCAGCTGGACTGTAGTTCGTCGCTTCGCCTTTGGACGTGAGTGTGATAATCGAGCACTGCGCAATACAGACTTTTTCACGACTCGTGCCTTTTAACAGTCACACAGTAGTGGCATGGTAGCGAGAGTAGGGGGTGGCATAGTAAATTTATTTTGTATTGAATTTTGTCGGGACCGAGCAAAAGTGGTATAATAGCGAGAGTGGCATAGAAGCGAGGTGGCATAGTAACGAGCTTTGACTGTATATGGTATATATGTATTTTGTATCCAGTATATATGGATATGTATATGTATATGTATATATATATATATATATATATATATATATATATATATATATATATTTATATATGTATATATATATATATATATATATATATATATATATATATATGTATATATATATATATATATATATATATATATATGTATATGTATATATATATATATATATATATATATATATATATATATATATATATATATGTATATGTATATATATATATATATTTATATTTATATGTATATGTATGTATATATATATTTATATGTATATGTATGTATATATATATATTTATATGTATATGTATATGTATATATATTTATATGTATATGTATATATATATATATATGTATATATATATATATATATATATATATATATATATATATATATATATATATATTTATATGTATATATATATATATATATTTATATGTATATATATATATATATATATATATATATATATATATTTATATGTATATATTTATATATATATATATATATTTATATGTATATATTTATATATATATATATGTATATATACATATATATATATATATATATATATATATATATATATATATATCAATATATATATAAGCCTGGTGTGTTGGCGCAGTGGTTAGGGCAGCGGCTTGGGATCCAAAAGGTCCTGAGTTCAAGCCCGTTGGGCCACTGAATTAATACACCAGGGGGTTGGCTCAGCCTGTCATCCTCGCGAGGTCGGCGAAATGAGTACCAGTGTACTGGGCCGGTGTATACCCCGGTTAAAATAGGTGTACCAGATCCCTGTGTCGCAAGAGGTGACCAGGGTTGCGTCAGGAAAGGCATCCGGTGTAAAACATGTGCCAAATCACTATGCGGATCATATTGATGATCCGCTGTGGCGACCCCTAACGGGAGCAGACAAAAGAAGAAGAAGAAGATATATATATATATATGTATATATATATATATATATATATACATATGTATATATATATATATATATACATATGTATATATATATATATATATATATATATATATATATATATATATATATATATATATATATATACATATACAGGGGGCTGCAAAAGTAGGTATACAGTAATGAAAATAAAAAAACGTGCACACAAAACGTATTTTATTGATTACACAAGCATATCAATAATAACATATCAATAATAAACATATTAATCCCTCAAATGTTCAAACTGTTTTCCCCCGGCATTCACACACTCCACTCGTAATCCTTACTGTATACCTACTTTTGCAGCCCCCTGTATTTATATGTATATGTATATATCTGTAAATATGAATTTACATGTCTCTATATCTATATATGTGTGTGTGTGTATATATATCTATATATATATATATATATATATATATATATATATATATATATATATATATATATATATATATATATATATTTGTGTATATATATGTCGATATATATATATATTTGTGTATATATATGTCGATATATATATATATATATATATATATATATATATATATATATATATATATATATATATATATATATATATATATATATATATATATATATATATATATATATATATATGCAGCTCTGGAAAAAATTAAGAGACCTCTGCAAAATTATCACTTTTTCTGGTTTTACTATTTATAGGTATGTGTTTGAGTAAAATGAACATTTTTGTTGTATTCTATAAACTACTGACAACATTTCTCCCAAATTCCGATTAAAAATAGTCATTTAGAGCATTTATTTGCAGAAAATGACAACTGCTCAAAATAACAACAAAGATTCAGTGTTTTCAGACCTCAAATATTACAAATTCATTTTTAAATATTCATTGTTCATATTCATTTTTAAACAACACAATACTAATGTTTTAACTTTGGAAGAGTTCAGAAATCAATATTTTGGGGAATAACCCTGATTTTCAATCACAGCTTTCATGTGTCTTGGCATGTTTTCCACCAGTCTTTCAAATTGCTGTTGGGTGACTTTATGCCACTCCAGGTACAAAAATTCAAACAGCTCGGCTTTGTTTGATGGTTGGTGACCATCCATCTTCCTCTTGGTCACATTCCAGAGCTTTTCAATGGGGTTCAGTTCTGGAGATTGGGCTGGCCATGACAGGGTCTTGATCTGATGGTCCTCCATCCACACCTTGATTGACCTGGCTGTGTGGCATGGAGCATTGTCCTGCTGGAAAAACCAATCCTCAGAGTTGGGGAACATTGTCAGAGCAGAAGGAAGCAAGTGTTCTTCCAGGCAGTCCTGTGCGTGCCTTGATTCATGAGTCCTTCACAAAAACAAATCTGCCCAATTCCAACCTTGCTGAAGCACCCCCAGATCATCACCGATCCTCCACCAAATTTCACAGTGGGTGCGAGACACTGTGGCTTGGAGGCCTCTCCAGGTCTCCGTCTAACCATTAAATGACCAGGTGTTGGGCAAAGCTGAAAATTGGACTCATCAGAGAAGATGACTTCACTCCAGTCCTCCACGGTCCAATTCTTCTGGTCTTTTGCAAACCTCAGCCTGGCTCTTCTTTGCTTCTCATTGATGAAGGTCTTTTTTCTAGCTTTGCACGACTTCAGCCCTGCCCCTAGGAGCATGTTTTGAACCGTCCTCGCTGTGCACTTCACCCCAGCTGCCATTTGCCATTCTTTTTGTGGGTCACTTGATGTCATCCTCTGGTTGTTGAGTGACATTCGAATGAGTTGGCGGTCATCCTGGTTTGTGGAAAGTCGTTTTCGCCCTCTGCCAGTCTGTATCTTTGTCTTCCCCAATGTCTGCTGCTTGTCCTTGTTCTTATGAACCGCCGTCTTTGAAATGTTAAGGATTGAAGCAACGTGACGCTCACTGTATCCCTCTGCCAGTAAAGCCAGAATTGAACCCTTCTTTTCCTCACTCAAAACTTTTATTTTCAATTCTTTTGGCATGGTCAATAGTTATTTTTTTGATTCCAATTACTTTTGAGGTACTACTAGCACTGTTTTTGCCATCCAGCTGGTCCTATGGCAAGAGGATATTGATGACCACAGCAGTGGTTTTTATACTTTTCCTTATTAAATATGATTTGGTTCAGGTGATCACCTAATCAGTACCTCACTAAGTAGAATGAGGTGTGCCTGTGTTGGAATTCAACAGACACTGGAATGGAATGGCTGCCATACATGTGGATATGCTGATTTCAAATTTTTTTGGAGTGGTCTCTTATTTTTTTTCCAGAGCTGTAAATACAGTATATATATATATATATATATATATATATATATATATATATATATATATATATATATATATATATATATATATATATATATATGTTGAGACCACGTTGCACCGCTGATTGAGATCGAGCGCTCTCCACACGTATGGTCTTGGTAGAGAAGAGCTTTAATTCACACCAAATATGTATACATGGAGAGATATTGAGAGACACAGAATACTCACAGTAGTCCAGCTCAATCTAACTCTCCTAGCTTGGCACTCTGGCTTGCCTTATATACAATTTGTCCTGCCCCTTGTGGGACCATCTGGTTTCAAGATTGGCCCAGCTCCCATCACTGCTTTCTATTGAGACTTTGTTTCCCAAAGATCAATTTCCTCCAAGGGGTAAAAGCCAGGTGCCGATTTCCTCCCTTTGGGCTCTAAAAGCCATCTGGTTTGGTCATTATCCGGCCAGGGAGTCAGGAAGACGGATTACTTTTTAAGAGCCTTTACCTTCCTTTCGTTATTCCACTCCTTGGAAAGTGGAAGCAGCTGTTGTGCTGTGTCAAATGGCACTGATTTACGATCAAGTCTCCTTCGGCTCGAGTCTTGTTTATGACCAAGCTTCCTTGGCTCAAGGTTGATTTACGATCGGGCTTCTCTTGGCTCAAGGTTTTTACAAGGGTAATAAAAGCCAGTTGCTCAGCCGTGTCACAAAGAAAGAGACTACATGCTTTGGCTTTTAACACAGCCAAGAACTACAGCTGTTAAGAGTGCTCTATAATGAATGCCTTTGGCTCTTTCTTTTACTTTTGATTGTTAAAAAGTAATTCTGCTAACAAATGGCTATTCTCAGCTTGGGAGAGATGCAATCTCTCAACAATCCCTCCTCTTGTTACTTTGGAACATTTGTGCAAAAGAAACAAACAGTTACATAATAAATTTGAGAGATGGAGCATCCATGGACCGATAGGACGGCAGGCAGGATTCTTTTCTACAGGTGGTCCACTCTTATGGTCAGCTCCAAGTGGCCTATGACGTCACGGAGCCCCCCCCCCCACCCCTCTGTGGAACAGTGGATACGTTTCAACAATTATGACTTAGGCATAGGTTCCTGAGGAAGCAAAGTTTCCTTCCAAAAGCAGCTATCACAAAGTTACTTTATGCACAAAAGGATATATATCTATATATTTAACTAACATGGATTCGTTATGAACAACAAGTAAGAATATTTTGGCTAACTATTGTTCTTTACGAGCAAATAAAAACATATTTGGTTAACTGCAAGCCAGAATACAAAATTCCAGAGTAAAATAAGAAAGTACAAAATTCCAGAGTAAAATAAGAAAGTACAAAATCCCAGAGTAAAATAAGAAAGTACAAAATTCCAGAGTAAAATAAGAAAGTACAAAATCCCAGAGTAAAATAAGAAAGTACAAAATCCCAGAGTATTTGCCAACAAGGCAGTGGTTATATAGTATTTCTTCCCATGTCCTCCATTGGCGCAAGCAATTCGAGGCACTCATCCAATGTGAGATTGAGCAGTGGGTCAACAGTCCCATTAAGTTCACAGTATATTTCAGGTTCTATGGGTTGGGGAGAGAAAGAGAAGTGAATTATCGGGGAGGGTAAAGACGGTGGAGGTGCTGGCAGCGGCTCGACCACGGCAATCACAGCAGGCTTTCCCAGGTCCGTCTTCGTTTTTGTTGTCTTCTTTGCTGTGGAGGAACATCGTCTCACGCACTCCCTGATTAGACCTTTAATACAAGTGATGACAACGATCACGGCTATGAAGATCATGAGCCCGATGAACAACCAATGGATTATCCAGGCTCCCCAACTGCCAAATACCCCATCAACCAAGATCCCATTGACCATCCCTTGTTAAAATTATGATATTTTGCACCTTCGGCCTTTATTTTGTTGGCCAAATTGTCGATTTCTTCTGAATTATCTGGGATGTATGTGCAGCACTCTGCCCCGATGACCAAACAAGTCCCTCCCTTTTCTGCCAGCAGCATATATCGTTTTGCATAACGGTTGTCCGTATAGCTACCAGCTCGGCACTTGTTTTGTGGAATCCTTCGCTGGTGGTGTTTGCCAGTTTCTCCAATGATGCTGCCAAATTAATAATTTCCCTTGCACTTTTGCCAGCTCCATAAAAAGGAAATGCAATCATAAAAAACCTCTCAACTTCTGAAATGGCTCTTTTCGATCTGGCCTGTGGCATAAATGGTGATTGGTCAGTGATCCGAATCCGGGGTAGTACAAATCCCAAATAGCACGACCCTGTCCATCCCACCGGTAGCCATGAGTACGCCTTATATGTACCATTCAGGGGTGCCTGTGGTTCGACGAGGTTATTTTCTTCTATATTTACAGGTATGGTTGTCCCATTTATTCATCCTTCAATGGTGACCGCCTCATTACCATGTCTAGCATAATGTTGGCATGTTGATTCTCCTAAGTAGGGTCCGCTGCCCTGTCTTCTTACGAGGCAAATTAGTCCAATTTCTTTGTGCATGAGTTGAAAATGTGGAGGGTACTTTTCTAATCCTTCCCCCTTCTTCAATCCGTCAAGGTTTGTTATTTTTATTGCTCTCGCCGGGCCCTGTATCACGACTCTCCGTTCAATAGTTCTGTACTTAGGGTAATACCAATGCTCAAAGCTCGTACAATTGTATCCCCCCTCTTCCCATTTACTCCTTATTTCCGCTATTCTTTCTTTCACTGATGCTGGTGTCTTCTCTACTTTAGTTAAAATTGGCCTATCTTGCCTACGGACTAAGTACCCACACATGTCCTCCCCTGGAGTGGAACTGCATACAAGGGTAATCCGTGTTTTGAGGAGTGTGGGAGGTGGGAGCATACCCAATATTCCCTTTTGTTCATTGTCCTAGCGTACTGTAGGGATAGTGCCAAGTCGGTGTTCAGTGGATGGTCGGTCAATTCTTTATGTAGGGTTATTCCTCGTCTCTTTCTTTTACCACCCCTTAAGTCTCCCTGATCTAATCCCTTACTCCCTTTTCCCATTATTGTAGTTCTCACATTATTAGTGATTCCTTCATCATCACATTTACAGTCGGCATTGCGAATTACCCATATGCAAACTCGTGCACAAAGAGTCGCGGTCGTGGTAAGATAGGTGTTGTTCATGTTGTCCCTGTCTCTGCTGGTATTGCAAGCTTACAATGTGTGGCGTGTATCCAAGCTGTCTTACCTTCGCACTTTACCGCAGTCGGAGTGGTCAGCAGTACCTGAAATGGTCCTTTCCACCGAGGTTCCAAGGCTGTTTTCCTTGTAAAGTGTTTTATCAGTACGTAGTCTCCTGGCTGGAAGGCGTGATACGGCTCGTCCACTGGTTCGGGTAGGGCCTCTTTTACCCTTGTGTGTATCGCCCTTGCGATCCTGCAGAGCTGTTTTCAAAATGTCAGCAAGTTCTCATCCATCATTGTAATATTCAGCTTATCCATGTTTGTGGGGCCAGTCACGGGCAGCCGCATCGGCCTTCCCATTAGTATTTCATGAGGGGATAATCCTGTTTCCCGGTTTACTGTAGATCGCATGCTCATTAGTGCCAAGAGTAATGCATATGGCCATTTTAACCGCGTTTCCGTTGTTATCTTTGCCAATTTGTTCTTTAAGATTCCGTTCTGCCGTTCTACAGCACCTGCTGACTGTGGGTGGTAAACACAATGAAATGCTTGTTTAATTCCCAGTGCTTTACATGCTGCCTGTGGCACTTCCCCCGTGAAGTGTCCCCCCTGATCGTGGGACACCTTATAAGGGATGCCAAATCGGCAGAAAAAGTTTTTTTCGCAGGTGCTTTACCACGGTAGCGGCATCAGCCTTTGCACATGGGTATGCCTCTACCCACTTGGTGAACATGTCTACCACTACCAAAACATTGCTGAACCCGCATGATGGAGGCATTTTTATGAAATCTATTTGTAGGTGCACGAACGGCCCCCAAGGGGCTGGGTGAGCTCCCAGTTCCCGTGTTTTTCCCTCTTTCTGTTGGTTATGCTGTTGACATACCTGGCAGCTTTTACAAACCTCTTCTGCTATTTTCCCAATTTCTGGTGCATACCAGGATTCGTGTATCTGTCTCACAGTCCCCCTCTTGCACACATGTCCATTCAGATGGGCCATGCGTGCAAGCCATGGTAGGATCTCAGTAGGCGCTATGACCTTCTCTTTGTTTGACCATCGTCCGTCTTCATCCACTGTTCCTCCTGCAACTTGCCATTTGTTTCGATCATTTAGCGATGCTGCAGTTTGAATTGCAATAATATCTGACAAGCTATACTGATGCAGCTTAATTTGTTCCGTTGGTAGTCGCGCTGGCATTACCGATGGGATAGGCAGACCAGCCGCCTCCTTTGCAGCTTTATCCGTCTTGTCATTTCCTTTGTCTATATCCGTAGTCAGTTTCTGGTGTGCGCGGCATTTGATAATCGCAACTTCCGCTGGCGCCGAAATACTTTTTCACAGCTCAGAAACCAACTCACCATTTTTTATGGGTGTTCCAGCAGAGGTGAGAAACCCTCACATTTTCCATATCGCACCTTTGTCATGTACTACACCAAAAGCATAATTAGAGTCAGTGTATATATTTACCGAGATATCGGCAGATAATTCACATGCCCTTATAAGGGCACACAACTCCGCCTGCTGGGCAGAAAAATGTGAAGGCAGGCGTATCGCTTCAATAACTTCACTGTCGGTGCACACGGCGTATCCTGCATGCCCCGAGCCGTCTTGGCCTCGATAGCCCGAACCATCGACAAACAAGGTGAGGTCCGGGTATTCTAAGGGTTGATCCTTTAGATCCGGGTGCACGGTGGATACTTCTTGTATTGCCTCTGTGCAATCGTGAGGATCGCCGTCTTCTTCCGTTGGCAGCAAAGAAGCAGGATTAAGAACATTACATCTCTCAACCTGCAGGTTCGGCTGGTGTAGGAGAGTCGTCTCATACTGCATCAGGCGCGTGTTGGTTAAATGTTGTGTTTGCTTTTGGGTTAATAAAGCCACAACGCAGTGAGGTACCTTTAGAGTAAGAGGGTGGCCCATTACAATCTCTGCGGTGCGCTTAACTGCGTAGCTGGCTGCGGCCACTGCTTGCAAACAAAGGGGAAGGCCATGTTCGACTGGGTCCAGCCTTTGGCTGAAATATGCAATTGGTCGCTGGCGGTCGCCGTGGGATTGTGTCAGCACAGCCTGCGCAAATCCTTTCGTTTCGTGAGAATAAAGAAAAAATGGTTTCTCATAGTCTGGTAGGCCCAAGGCTGGCGCCGTCGAGAGTGCTGTTTTTAGTTGGGTAAAACATTCCCCCATCTTCTCAGTCCACTCGATTACATTGGGCTGGTTTTTGCCCACGACAACATACAGTTCCTTCGTCAGGATTGCATAATCGACGACCCACTGTCTACGGTAGGTTGCCATACCTAGGAATCGCATCATCTCTTTCTTTGTGCGAGGGCGGGGCACTTCCGCAATTGAAGTTATCCTTCCCTTGTCCAATTCCCTCTTTCCATGTGAAATGTGGTGTCCCAGATACTTAACCCTTTCCTGCACTAATTGCAGCTTGACCTTATTTACCTTGTGGCCTTTCCTTGCCAATGCCTGTAGCAGCTGCAGCGTATGTTTCACACGCTGCTTTGTTTGGGGAGCAAATTAGCAAGTCATCCACATATTGTAGCAGCACTGATTTACCCTCGAGGACAATATCTTCCAAATCTTTATGCAAAGCACGTGAAAACAAAGTGGGACTATCAGCGAACCCCTGTGGCAACACCGTCCATGTATATTGACGGCCCTTGTATGTGAAGGCAAACAAAAACTACGATTCCTTATCAATGGGTACGGAGAAAAACGCAGAACATAAATCAATGACAGTAAAATGGGTGGAGCTTGCAGGTATAGACGTTATCAACCCCTCTGCACTCGGTACCACGGGGTGGATACTTTGAATCACCTCATTTACTTCCCGTAAGTCCTGGACAAATCTCCACTTATTCTTCTGTGGCTTTTTCACTGGCAGTATAGGCGTGTTACATGGACTTGAAACTTCTACAATTATACCTTGTTCCTTCAAGGATTCAATTACTGGTGCTATCCCGGCCTCAGCCTCTTTTCGGAGAGGGTATTGATGCACATTCGGCCAAGGCATTCTAGATTTCAGTTTAACCACTAGGGGCGTTGCCCCAATGATACGGCCCACATCATTGTCATGTCGGGTCCACAGTTCTTGCGGGACTTTTTCTATCAAACTTTCTTTGTTTCCTGTTTCATTTGCCATTTCCATCATCATCTCGTGCTTAGGTGGTAGATTAACCTCCTCCACCAATCCTCGTAACATCTGTTCCTGAAAATCACAAATCCACCCTTCATCATTCGCAAGCTTATGCATTTGCCAATGCAACACTGTTGTCATGCAGGTCAATACTGCCCCCTGCAGGCGATGACCCATAAAACCCAAATCCTTCGGGTGATACCCCCTTGCCGTAGTTATTGTCACATGCGAGGTCACTCCCGGCGGGTATTTTATCAATTGCCTTTGGGTTTCCATGAGCTTAACCTCCATTGCAACACCTTCCCTACCAATCATCAAATGGCAAATCAGTAAAGCATTGTGTGTTTCCAGATGCGGAGCAATTTTCTCTGCAAATTCAACATCATTTCCATTCGCATCATAATAGATTGTACAATGTGGGGGATCATAGTAGGTGTGTGTCATTACTTGTGCATTGTCTAGCCACATTTGCATTTCCTTACTTTCGGCTAAGATTGCATTTAAACATATCAAAACATCACTAATCGGCTGTCTTGGCAGCCTCCACCAATAGACAACTGGGTGCGGTGTCATCAAAATCAGGTCAGGTCAGGTATGGGAGCATGTGCCAGAACAGCATGTCGCTGCGTCCACTTTCCGCCAGTACTCCAGGGGCCTCCGTCTGGCCATCCCCCAGGCAGATGCCAGGCCCATCCCCATCTCCTTGAGATGATGGTCAACCTGTTGCAACCATGAGGCACGTGGTCGACCCACTGGCCTCCTCCACTCATGAGACTCCCTCGCTGAGAGAATCTGGTGAGCAGGATCAGAGTCAGGAAAACGAGCCACATGTCCATACAGCCGCAACTGACGCTCACGGACTATGCAGGTAACAAATCTCATCCGAGTCTCTCTCAGCAACCGCTCGTTGGACACAAAATCCGACCAGCGATAGCCAAGGATTCTCCGAAGAGACCTGGTACCAAAGGAATTAAGTCTCCGTCTCAGATCCTTGGTCAGAGTCCAAGTCTCGCACCCATAGAGCAAGACTGGAAGTACCAAGGACCTGAAGACTCGGACTTTCGTCCTCCCGCACAGGTACCGGCAGCGCCACACCCCATGATCCAGTGAATCCATGACTCCCCAGGCCCGACCCAGACGTCTATTGACCTCTGACTCGCAGCCAGCAGAGACATGAATATCACTGCCAAGGTAAGTGAATCTCTCCACGACCTGAACATCCTCACCACAAACAGACACAGACAGGACAGCAGCATCCAAGATGTCACCGAAAGCCTGGATCTTAGTTTTGACCCAAGAAACCCGTAATCCCAATGGCTCCGACTCCTCATTCAGCACCTCGAGGGCCCCCAAGAGGATGTCTAAAGTCTCCGCAAAGATGACTGCACCATCTGCAAAGTCAAGGTCCGAGATCTTGACATTCCCAAATGACGCACCCCAACTTGATCTCTCCGACATCCTCCCTAAAATCCAGTCCATACAAGTGCTGAAAAGTGTGGGGGCAAGTACACATCCCTGACGAACTCCAGTAACAACTGGAAATAAGTCAGACATGGTACCACCACACTTCACAGCACTCTCAGTACCAGAGTAGAGTTCAGACATCAGATCGATCAGCTTTGGTGGCACCCCACGAAGACCAAGAATCCTCCAGAGGACATCCCGATTCACTGAATCGAACACTTTACAGAGATCAACATAGGCTGCAAGCAGCCCCTGCCGAAACTCTCATCTGCGTTCGGTGAGGACACGAAGTGCAAGGATACGGTCAATCGTTGACCTCTTTGGTGTAAAGCCTGACTGCTCTGGACGCTGGTGCTCAAGCAGATGGTGGCGAACCCTATCGAGAATTATCCGAGCAAAGACCTTGCCGGGCACTGAGAGCAGCGTCACCCCTCGGTAGTTGTTGCAGTCTTGGCGATCACCCTTCCCTTTCCAGAGAGGGACAACAAGGCCCCTCTTCCAGTCAGTTGGGATGATGCCTGTGTTCCAGGTAGAGCACAAAACTGCATGCAACGACACGAGTGCAGCATTTCCACCAGCCTTGAGAAGTTCGGCATGGATGCCACAGATCCCTGGAGCTTTGCCCCGTTTCAACTGGTTCACCACAGCCCGTGTTTCCACAAGCGTAGGTGGACCACAGTTGATTCGAGGGTCAGCAACAGGGATTGTAACACCCTTGACGTCCAACTCGACAGTTGGGGGATCAGCCTGGTACAACCGCTCAAAGTAACCGGCCCAGCGGGCCTTCACTTCAGACTCCTCTGTCAAGAGCCTACCACTCTCTGCTCGAACTGTAGTGCTCCGAGGGATGGGCTTGGATGAACGTAATGCACGAATTCCCCTGTAAGCGGGATGAGAATCAACTGTCCACAGGTGATGCTGTACCCCCTCACAGATTCCTCGCACATAGGCCTCCTTGTCCACCCTCAGTGCACGTACAGTTTTACGCCTCAGCTCCCTGAACAGCTCAGCTCTGCCATTCAGCCTGCCCCTGCGACTCTGGTCAATGGTATCCAGTGTCCCTTGAGAGACAAAATTCTTCTTTGCCCTGCCGTGAGCTCCAAGGCATCCACCGGCAACATCAAGGATGGTGGTCTTGAAGGCGCTCCACAACTCTTCAGGACCCCCCAAAGCACCCAGACCCCCCAAGTGTCCACTCAGCCTGTTCGCAAACTCCTCAGCTACTCTCTCATCCCTGAGCTTGGCAACATCCAGCCTCGGCTGGGATGGTGCCATTCTCCAGGATTTAAGGTGCAGCTTTAGAGTTGCTACAACAAGCCTGTGGTCAGTATTGAGGAACTGAGCACTCCGGTAGACCCTGCAGTTCTGTATCATCCTCCAACGACCGTCAATGAGGACATGGTCAATCTCCTTTGCCACACCGCCAGCGTTGGAATACCAAGTCCAGCGATGAGCTTGTGGGCGCTGAAACCATGAACCAGCCACCCTAAGTCCATGACTTCTTGCAAAGTCAAGGAACTTAGTGCCATTCTGGTTCATAGTTCCTGACCCATGGGGACCAACACACACCTCATAACCGTCCCTATCAGTTCCAGTCGATGCATTGAAATCCCCCAAGACTAGTAGTGTATCTCGTCTGGGGCATTGATCAACCACAGACTCGAGTGTGGCGTAGAATGCATCCTTCACGGTGAGATCACTCGCCTCAGTCGGAGCATAAACAGAGACCAGGGAAATAACACCTAAGGAGTGACGAATCCTTAATCTCATAATACGCTCGTTGACCGGTGTTACCTCAATTATCATTGGGGTCAGCTTATTGGACACAGCTACAGCAACTCCTTGGGTATGGTAACCATCAAAGCGACCAGACCAATAGTAGGTGTAACCACCCACCATTATCTCTCCGCAATCCGGTCTCCGAACCTCAGAGAGAGCTGCAATCCCGATGTCCAAACGCTTGAGCTCAGATGATAACAGAGACAGGTGATCATCCTCTCTTAGGGATAGGACATTCCAGGCACCCACCCGAAGGGACCGCCTCAGGTTAACCCAAGGAGACCGCCGTCTGGTGGACGACACCTCAGCACCACTCCGACACACTCTCCCGCAATCTGACCCAGGGATGGTACCCCGTGGTTTCCCTCCTATCAAAGATTGGGGGTCCCGAAGGCTTTGCCCCAATCCCGTCATCCGGTGAGCTGCCCTGCGAAGGGAAGCTGCACAGGAGGTACTCCCACTGAGTGGGTTTTCAGATTTTTTTGCGTTTTTGCGTTTTGGGGAATGAAGGGTTTTATGGTGGCCGGAGTGCAAATCCTGCCACCAACCTCCTAATAAGAAGTGACCCAACTGCAGGAGGACGTCCGCAGACACAGTTGGGCACTAGATATGGATGGCCGTTGGCTCACAAGGAGCTCCTCCGCCCTTTGACAGGTTTTGTTTTTAATCCTGCTGGGTGTCCATATCCAAACACCCTCCTCACCAGAAAACCTGGTGGGGGAGACGGTTTAGTCGCCGACAACCCGACCATGGAACAGGTTAGTACAGGTTTACATGGTACCTGTAGCAGGTCACAGATCGAACCTGACCTGACACCTGATCAAAATCATCATTGCTGAATGTGTTTTATCCCGGGGAATATCGACAAAAACCCCTTTGTTTGTGCATGCTATCGTACATCCCAACTTACACAACAAGTCCCTGCCTAACAGATTCACCAGTGTAATGGTTGTGAGAAGGAAAGTGTGTTTTTCCTGCAAAGGTCCACATCTTACTGGTAATTGTGTCGTTGCACTTAATGTCTGTATCTTGCCCCCTAACCCTACTACTTGTACATTAGCATTGGATTTTTCAACCCCTGGCAGCTCTTTGGCTGCAATAGTAGAGTGAGTGGCTCCCGTGTCAACTAAAAAGGAAAGTTTCTTACCTGAGACATCCAGAATGTAGGTCGGCTCTTCTGTTGGTGTTAATGTCAGCATCGCTCCTTCCACCACGAGGCCACCCGCGGTCTGTCAATATGACCTACCATCCTGCGGTTGGTTTGATCCTCCTTCCTGCTGGAACCCCGATCGTCGTCTTTGGGGGCAATCCCTTTTCCAATGTCCTGGTTGTCCGCACTGGAAACATACTTGCGGCACTGTTGGTTGTACCTGCCCTTGGCTTGCTGCAGTTCTTGAGCGGGTCTGTGGTGGCGCTTGTGTCCAATTTTTGTTTCTTCCACTCCCTCTCTTGGGCCGTTCGTCCTGTGCTGCTGGTGGGGGTCTTTGCAGAACTCTCCTTAGTCGTCCCCATTGTCTGGCTGCTTCCTCTTCCGAGTCTGTGTCATCTTCCTCCAGTTCCCACTTTCTCCAATCCTTATCATTTCTTTTTTCTACTGCTTTGTCTAACAACACCATCTGCAACACTTCGTCTTTAATTTTTGCCTTTGCGTTTTCCCTTTCTTCCACTCGGTCCAAACATTGATCAGCCGCTATACAAATCTGACTTGCCTCTTTGCCCTGCCAACCAAACAGTACATACTTTAATTGCTTCCTAATTTGAGGCCTGAGCCCTTCCATTACGAAGTTTGTCAATGTTCGCTGCGGTATGTCTCCCTCAACTTGAAAACCCCCATATTGTAAGAGTGTCTGAATTAATCGATCCATGAATTCGGATGCCCGTTCCCCTTGACGTTGCTTTGTTTCATAAATCTTATCCCAATCTAGTGCTGGCGGTCGCAACGCTGTTTCAATCTCATCATACAGGCGCCATCGCTTACTTTGCCGATCTGCGTTGGTGCATTCTGCTGGTTCATCCGCTGTCCACTCAGCACCTTCCTGAGCTTTCTGCACACATATGGAGACAACATGGCTTGACATAACACCCCAATGTCGTTATGTGTGCAGCGGTGTGCCTCAACCCACTGCGATATTAATTCCTTTATTGCTCCTGCATTTCTTCCCTGATCTAACACTCTTTCCTTCATTGATCTTAATTCGCTTTCTTTAAACGGTCGGTACACTGACTGAGCTGGCTGGGGCTGTAATCCTGACACCTCCGGAGTTACCTCTTGAACCGGGAAGGCAGAGGCTGTGGCCATCAACCCCGTACCTTCCAGGTTCGGATACAAACTTGGTGTGTTATTAACATATCCAGATGGATTACTTGCATTACTTCCCTGAGCTTCCCGCCCTTGTACCACCGTTTCGGAGGCAGTTACAGGGGCGGGAGTAATCTCAATCCCTTGTTGTGGCAATTCTTTAACCTGTGTTTCTAATTCCAACAGTTTCCGCTTTACCAAATTTCTAGCCACTTCACTTACTTGGAGGACCTCTTCCTCCCATAATTTGCAAGCTTCAAGGTCTGGCTCTGGTTCTAACTTATCACTTTATTCTAATCCATTGTTCTAATCGGCATGACAAGTTATCTATAATTTCTGCTCTTAAGGAACCCCATCTCGGGAATGGGTGTGCGTCCTGTTTTGTCCACTAATACCACAATGCCAATTGAGTACATGACTTAATTCCATATTTTTCATACATCATTCCCGCCACGGTATTCGTGGGTGGTGCATTTTTATCCGACTTTGGTTTCACAAGCTTATTCCCCATTTCCCTTGGTCCTTCCTAGAGTATTTCTTGGGTCGGGACAGTGTTTCCTGCCTGGAGGTGATCTCGGGCTGGGTCGGGCGTCTTTCACCTTTCCACGGACCCTCACACTCCCTGGCACACCTGCCGCACACTCAATCTCTCAACGGAATCTCCCATTGGACCCTGTCCCGAGATGTTCTTGGGTTGCCCCTTCCTGGGTTTCCCTCAACCTCGCAATGGACCCTTAACCCTCCCAGGGGTACCCCCTTTTGATGTGTAAAAAAGCTCCTTCTCCCCCTTGTTCTTTTAAGATAAGGACAGATCACAAAGAGCAGCGAACTTGTATGCCCTGGTGCGAGAAAAGAGGCAGTTCTTCTTACCTTATCTCTAAGCCGGCCGGCTTCTGTCCTCCTTTGTCTCACCAGGGCAGTCTCGCCTTCCTCCTTGGTCTGTCTTATCCTGCCGACTACGCCAAATGTTGAGACCACGTTGCACCGCTGATTGAGATCGAGGGCTGTCCACACGTATGGTCTTGGTAGAGAAGAGCTTTAATTCACACCAAACATGTATGCATGGAGAGATATTGAGAGACACAGAATACCCACAGTAGTCCAGCTCAATCTAACTCTCCGAGCTTGGCACTCTGGCTTGCCTTATATACAATTTGTCCTGCCCCTTGTGGGACCATCTGGTTTCAAGATTGGCCCAGCTCCCATCACTGCTTTCTATTGAGACTTTGTTTCACAAAGATCAATTTCCTCCAATGGGTAAAAGCCAGGTGCTGATTTCCTCCCTTTGGGCTCTAAAAGCCATCTGGTTTGGTCATTATCCGGCCAGGGAGTCAGGAAGACGGATTACTTTTTAAGAGCCTTTACCTTCATTTCCTTATTCCACTCCTTGGAAAGTGGAAGCAGCTGTTGTGCTGTGTCAAATGGCACTGATTTACGATCGAGTCTCCTTCGGCTCGAGGCTTGTTTATGACCAAGCTTCCTTGGCTCAAGGTTGATTTACGATCGGGCTTCTCTTGGCTCAAGGTTTTTAGAAGGGTAATAAAAGCCAGTTGCTCAGCCGTGTCACAAAGAAAGAGACTACATGCTTTGGCTTTTAACACAGCCAAGAACTGAAGCTGTTAAGAGTGCTCTACAATGAATGCCTTTGGCTCTTTATTTTACTTTTGATTGTTAAAAAGTAATTCTGCTAACAAATGGCTATTCTCAGCTTGGGAGAGATGCAATCTCTCAACATATATATATATATATATATATATATATATATATATATATATATATATATATATATATATATACACTAGCAATACCCGTGCACATGCACGGGATAGCAGTACAACATAGCTGGTAGCAGACGAAAGACCGTACACGGAGAATGACAAAAATATGCATTATGCAAAATGCAAGTGGTACTATGGAACGCCAAGACTTCCCAAACATTATCGGCATTTCCGCTAAGTGCCACAACAATTTCATAGGGATCGTGTGACGGCGAGCCGAGTTTTTAGTGTGCAAGCTTGGTATTATAATTGAGATATACACATATGTATATATATATATATATATATATATATATATATATATATATATATATATATATACATATATATATATATATATATATATATATATATATACATATATACATATATACACACACACACATATATATATATATAGGTCTGTCAGGTCAGGTTCGATCTGTGACCTGCTACAGGTACCATGTAATCCTGTACTAACCTGTTCCATGGTCGGGTTGTCGGCGACTAAACCGTCTCCCCCACAAGGTTTTCTGGTGAGGAGGGTGTTTGGATAAGGACACCCAGCAGGATTAAAAACAAAACCTGTCAAAGGGCGGAGGAGCTCCTTGTGAGCAAACGGCCATCCATATCTAGTGCCCAACTGTGTCTGCGGACGTCCTCCTGCAGTTGGGTCACTTCTTATTAGGAGGTTGGTGGCAGGATTTGCACTCCGGCCACCGTAAAACCCTTCATTCCGCAAAACGCAAAAACGCAAAAAAATCTGAAAACCCACTCCGTGGGAGTACCTCTTGTGCAGCTTCCCTTCGCAGGGCAGCTCACCGGATGACGGGATTGGGGCAAAGCCTTCGGGACCCCCAATCTTTGATAGGAGGGAAACCACGGGGTAACATCCCTGGGTCAGATTGCGGGAGAGTGTGTCGGAGTGGTGCTGAGGTGTTGTCCACCAGACGGCGGTCTCCTTGGGTTAACCTGAGGCGGTCCCTTCGGGTGGGTGTCTGGAATGTCCTATCCCTAAGAGAGGATGATCACCTGTCCCTGTTATCATCTGAGCTCAATCGTTTGGACATCGGGATTGCAGCTCTCTCTGAGGTTCGGAGACCGGATTGCGGCGAGATAATGGTGGGTGGTTACACCTACTATTGGTCTGGTCGCTCTGATGGTTACCATACCCAAGGAGTTGCTGTAGCTGTGTCCAATAAGCTGACCCCAATGATAATTGAGGTAACACCGGTCAACGAGCGTATTATGAGATTAAGGATTCGTCACTCCTTAGGTGTCATTTCCCTGGTCTCTGTTTATGCTCCGACTGAGGCGAGTGATCTCACCGTGAAGGATGCATTCTACGCCACACTCGAGTCTGTGGTTGATCAGTGCCCCAGACGAGATACACTTCTAGTCTTGGGGGATTTCAATGCATCGACTGGAACTGATAGGGACGGTTATGAGGTGTGTGTTGGTCCCCATGGGTCAGGAACTATGAACCAGAATGGCATGAAGTTCCTTGACTTGGCAAGAAGTCATGGACTTAGGGTGGCCAGTTCATGGTTTCAGCACCCACAAGCTCATCGCTGGACTTGGTATTCCAACGCTGGCGGTGTGGCAAAGGAGATTGACCATGTCCTCATTGACGGTCGTTGGAGGATGATCCAGAACTGCAGGGTCTACCGGAGTGCTCCGTTCCTCAATACTGACCACAGGCTTGTTGTAGCAACTCTAAAGCTGCACCTTAAATCCTGGAGAATGGTACCATCCCAGCCGAGGCTGGATGTTGCCAAGCTCAGGGATGAGAGAGTAGCTGAGGAGTTTGCGAACAGGCTGAGTGGACACTTGGGGGGTCTGGGTGCTTTGGGGGGTCCTGAAGAGTTGTGGAGCGCCTTCAAGACCACCGTCCTTGATGTTGCCAGTGGATGCCTTGGAGCTCACCGCAGGGCAAAGAAGAATTTTGTCTCTCAAGGGACACTGGATACCATTGACCAGAGTCGCAGGGACAGGCTGAATGGCAGAGCTGAGCTGTTCAGGGAGCTGAGGCGTAAAACTGTACATGCACTGAGGGTGGACAAGGAGGCCTATGTGCGAGGAATCCGTGAGGGGGTAGAGCATCACCTGTGGACAGGTGATTCTCGTCCCGCTTACAGGGGAATTCGCGCATTACGTTCATCCAAGCCCATCCCTCGGAGCACTACAGTTCGAGCAGAGAGTGGTAGGCTCTTGACAGAGGAGTCTGAAGTGAAGGCCCGCTGGGCCGGTTACTTTGAGCGGTTGTACCAGGCTGATCCCCCAACTGTCGAGTTGGACGTCAAGGGTGTTACAATCCCTGTTGCTGACCCTCGAATCAACTGTGGTCCACCTACGCTTGTGGAAACACGGGCTGCGGTGAACCGGTTGAAACGGGGCAAAGCTCCAGGGATCTGTGGCATCCATGCCGAACTTCTCAAGGCTGGTGGAAATGCTGCACTCGTGTCGTTGCATGCAGTTTTGTGCTCTGCCTGGAACACAGGCATCATCCCAACTGACTGGAAGAGGGGCCTTGTTGTCCCTCTCTGGAAAGGGAAGGGTGATCGCCAAGACTGCAACAACTACCGAGGGGTGACGCTGCTCTCAGTGCCTGGCAAGGTCTTTGCTCGGATAATTCTCGATAGGGTTCGCCACCATCTGCTTCAGCACCAGCGTTCAGAGCAGTCAGGCTTTACACCAAAGAGGTCAACGATTGACCGTATCCTTGCATTTCGTGTCCTCACCGAACGCAGACGAGAGTTTCGGCAGGGGCTGCTTGCAGCCTATGTTGATCTCTGTAAAGCGTTCGATTCAGTGAATCGGGATGTCCTCTGGAGGATTCTTGGTCTTCGTGGTGTGCCACCAAAACTGATCGATCTGATGTCTGAACTCTACTCTGGTACTGAGAGTGCTGTGAAGTGTGGTGGTACCATCTCTGACTTATTTCCAGTTGTTACTGGAGTTCGTCAGGGATGTGTACTTGCCCCCACACTTTTCAGCACTTGTATGGACTGGATTCTAGGGAGGATGTCGGAGAGATCAAGTTGCGGTGCGTCATTTGGGAATGTCAAGATCTCGGACCTTGACTTTGCAGATGATGCAGTCATCTTTGCGGAGACTTTAGACATCCTCTTGGGGGCCCTCGAGGTGCTGAATGATTAGTCGGAGCCGTTGGGATTACGCGTTTCTTGGGTCAAAACTAAGATCCAGGCTTTCGGTGACATCTTGGATGCTGCTGTCCTGTCTGTGTCTGTTTGTGGTGAGGATGTTGAGGTCGTGGAGAGATTCACTTACCTTGGCAGTGATATTCATGTCTCTGCTGGCTGCGAGTCAGAGGTCAATAGACGTCTGGGACGGGCCTGGGGAGTCATGGATTCACTGTATCATGGGGTGTGGCGCTGTCGGTACCTGTGCGGGAGGACGAAAGTCCGAGTCTTCAGGTCCTTGGTACTTCCAGTCTTGCTCTATGGGTGTGAGACTTGGACTCTGACCAAGGCTCTGAGACGGAGACTTAATTCCTTTGGTACCAGGTCTCTTCGGAGAATCCTTGGCTATCGCTGGTCGGATTTTGTGTCCAACGAGCACTTGCTGAGAGAGACTCGGATGAGATTTGTTACCGGCATAGTCCGTGAGCGTCAGTTGCGGCTGTATGGACATGTGGCTCGTTTTCCTGACTCTGATCCTGCTCACCAGACTCTCTCAGCGAGGGAGTCTCATGAGTGGAGGAGGCCAGTGGGTCGACCACGTGCCTCATGGTTGCAACAGGTTGACCATCATCTCAAGGAGATGGGGATGGGCCTGGCATCTGCCTGGGGGATGGCCAGACGGAGGCCCCTGGAGTACCGGCGGAAAGTGGACGCAGCGACGTGCTGTTCTGGCACATGCTCCCATACCTGACCTGACCTATATATATATATATATATATATATATATATATATATATATATATATATATATATATATATATATATATATATACCGGGCGTAGTGGCGTGCGCCTGTAATCCGGCTACTCGGAGGCTTGGGTTGGAGGATCGCTCGAGGACGGGGGCTCTGCACTGGGCAGGGTGTAGAGCAGCCCGGAATCATGGCGAAACCCAAATCCTGATCCCTGTGTCGTAAGAGGCGACCAGGGTTGCGTCAGGAAGGGCATCCGGCGTAAAACCTGTGCCAAATCAGTATGCGGATCATAACGGATGATCCGCTGTGGCGACCCCTAACGGGAGCAGCCGAAAGATGAACAACAACATATATATATATATATATATATATATATATATATATATATATATATATATATATATATACATATATATATATATATATATGTATATATATATATATATATGGATATAGGTATATATATGTATATATATATATATATATATATATATATATATATATATATATATATATATATATATATATATATATATATATATATACCTATATACACATATATATACCTATATCCACACATATATATATATATATATATATATATATATATATATATATATATATATATATATATATATGTATATATATATATTTATATGTATATGTATATATATATATGTGTATATATATATATATATATATATATATATATATATATATATATATATATATATATATATATATATATATATATATATATATACCTATATACACATATATATACCTATATCCACACATATATATATATATATATATATATATATATATATATATATATATATACATATATATACCTATATCCACACATATATATATATATATATATATATATATATATATATACCTATCTATAATTCCAGCAATCTCTGTGTGTCTGTCTGTCTGTCTGTCTGTATGCGACCGCCGTTTCTCAACGACCGCCGGTCCGATCTGATTGAAACTTGCCAGGAATATTGCCGGGGACCCACAGATGTGCCTTTTCGAGGTTTGATATCAATCGGACGAGCGGTTCCCAAGTTTGGGCCATTTATCTGTCAACCAATGACAGGACACGGTGCTATGACATCATGAATGATGTCACAATTAATGTTTATTTATTTATTATTCTTTTTTTTTTGCACGATTGACGTCACAATTATTCTTCTTCTTCGTTTGATATGACGTCACAATTGATGCTGGGGAAAATTGACGCTGGGAAAAATGTGCCTTTTCAAGGTTTGATATCGTTCTTCATCCGTTTCAGCCGTTTCCCAGGGTTTGAAAGCTGTTTTTTTCCAAGGTTTGAATTGATTGTTCAAATTATGAATTAATCCCAAGGTTTGGGGGGGCGGGGTGAGAGAGAGAGGGGGCGTCACAATTTGAGAGAGGAGGGGGCGAGAGAGCGGGCAGGGGAGGGGGGTGAGAGGGGGGCGGTTAGAGTAGGAACGAGAGAGAGGGGCGAGAGAGAAGGGAGGAGAGAGGAGGGGCGAGACTCAGGGGAGTTTATTTGACGTCACTATTAATGTTTATTTCTTTATTTATTTGTTTTTTTGTGAATACATTTACAGAGAGAGGGATGAGAGAGGAGGGGGGAGAGAGGGCGAGAGTGGGGCAAGAGAGTGGGAGAGAGGAGGACAAGAGAGGGGGCGAGAGAGGGGAGGGAGAGAGGGGGTGAGAGAGAGGGGCGTCACAATTCAAGAGAGGGGGAGAGAGGGGGCGGGTGAGAGAGAGGGGCGAGAGAGAGGGGCAAGAGAGGACGGGGGAGAGAGGAGGTGCGAGACTAGGGGGAGCGAGGGGGGGCGAGAGAGAGGGGCGTCACATTTCTTCTTCGTTGGGGACCTGAGTATGTTTCCCAGGTGTTTCCCAAGTTAAGGCCATTTAGGATACGGTTGGTCCGACATCATTGAAACAATGCCCAATCCAGTCGTCGTTTATGAGAGCGAAGGAATGAAGCTGCACATACTGGCACGCACCTACGGGCCCGCACTAATATATATATATATATATATATATATATATATATATATATATATATATATATATATATATATATATATATATATATATATATATATATATATATATATATATATATATATATATATATATATATATATATATATATGTATATATATATATATATATATATATATATATATATATATATATATATATATGGATCTTCTTCTTCTTCTTTCGGCTGCTCCCGTTAGGGGTCGCCACAGCGGATCAACCGTCTCCATTTCGCTCTATCCTCCACATCTTCCATTGACACTCCAACCGCCCGCAGGTTCACCCTCACCGCATCCATGAACCTCTTCTTTGGCCTTCCTCTTCTCCTCCTGCCTGTGGGCTCCATCCTCAGCATCCTTCTCCCGATATACTCCGCTTCCCTCCTGTGCACATTTCCAAACCATCTCAATCTTGCCTCTCTCACTTTGTCTCCAAACCGTCCAACCTGCGCTGTCCCTCTAATATACTCATTCCTTATCCTGTCCATCCTCGTCACTCCCAACGAGGATCGCAGCATCTTTAACTCTGCCACCTCCAGCTCTCGCATATTATCGATTTTTGCACTAATTGACCTTTGACCCCTGACCTAAGCGAAATCGGTAAATATGTCCTGAGGCAAAGTTGTAGTACTCATTGAGTGCGATGAACCGGCAAAGTTTCATTCGTATCGATGTACTCACCTGGTTGCCAGGGGGCCTTCAATTTTCGCCAATTTTCGCGCATGCCCTAATTGTAGGGGGTGCTGCGGGTAAAGTATTCCATATATCACAAAAACCGGAATCTATTTGATAGAGCATCACCTGTAGATCATTCGTGCCAAATTTCATAACCCTACGTGGGATAATGGCTTTCGGAATTGATTGCGCGTGAACGGTACCAATTTTAAAAGTTTTTGGGTTTGTGCTTGGGAATCAAAAGCGTCCCTGGCAACCATCACAATTTCCAAAGCACTAGGTCATAAGATGTACCTACCACCCAAGTTTGGTCAAAATCCGCTCACGTTTACTTCCAATTATGCTGATGACAAACGAACAAACATCCAAACAGACAGAATTACTGACAATAAGGGTCACCTATTTTGGTGATCCAATATATATATATATATATATATATATATATATATATATATATATATATATATATATATATATATATATATATATATATATATATATATATATACATACACACACACACAAGCAGGGTATGCTTTCACATTGTAAGCAATAACGAACTGTGGTTCCCCATTGTCTCGGGTCGGTCACCTTATTATTTATTTTCATTTATTTATATTTTCATTTATTGATGCTTTCCAACGGTTCTGCAGTCGTACCAGCTTTGATGTCAATTGGCATGTGAAATTTTTGCTTTCTACGTTCTCCAGAAGATACCGAACATTAATATCAGTCAGTCAGTGAGTGGTTAGAATGAGCTTTCTACGTGAGATTCACAAAGTTCAGGGTTTGTGGAAGGAAGATATCATTTGTAAAGGGGTGCTGGTATTATCACACACTCTTCCCTCATTGTTTTTTCACCATTAACTGTAGTCCAAAACAGGAAAAACATTTTGTGCATCTACCATTGAATTATCCTATTAATGAACCTACCCTGTGCCTCCAGGGTAACACAATATACCCCGTATCAACCAGAAGTATCACAGGGCCGCCTGGAGAGTTTGCTCAACTTCCAAACGATGGTGTGTGACTTGACTGGTCTTAATGTCGCCAATGCTTCCCTGCTGGATGAGGGGACTGCTGCAGCTGAAGCTATGGGCTTAGCACACCGGTAAGCAGCAGCATATCTTTGCTTGCTCCTCCCTCTTGCTCTTTTACTCTGGAACGTGGAGTTGTTCACTTTCGCTGCAACAGGCTGGATGCACTTGTTATATTGACTTACATTTATTTTAATCAAAAGTTAATCTTTCAATAAAATTGCAGCATGCTTGCAAGAAAATTGCATTGCTTAACTACCATACTATAATGAGAAATCGTGAGCTTGATGAAACTTCATTGGATTATATTCAACAATTGAGTTGTAGTTGCCACCCTGCAATTGCTTGCTCAAATGATCAGACAAAAGTATCCTTTTAAGGTGATTTGTTCTCGATGTTGATGATAGGTTTCAGAATCACTGTTAGACTCGGGTTTGTTAACTTTGTATTGTGCTTATCATCAAAATGTAGTTTCATAAATGTTAGACAGATTTGATTAGCCTTGCAACATTTGAAATGATAGATCAAAGAATGTTATTGAAACAAAAGAAGATAGTTGAACAGCTAAATCACCTTCCTTGGATAAATTTGCACTTTTGATTCCAGCAAAACCACTTCTTTGATTTATTATTCATGGAAGAGCTAGAATATTGAACGGATCTGGAAGCAACAGAACAAAATAAACAGTAAGAGAAGGGGGTGGTGGCAGGGATACACCAACTGCAAGGGTAAAGGACAAAATAAAGGGAGACTTGGGCAAATAATGGACGTGGGGGATGAATGAGGTGTAATAGAGGACACATTGGGTGGACAAAATGGAGACAGAAAGAAATGATCAGGACAGAAAAACTGGAAATTTGGAATAAAGTGGCCTTGGGGGTTAGAGGGTAGGTTGATGGGGATATAAAAGATCATGGTTTTGGATGGGGGATGATCTGGCATGATGGTGAACAGCTGTATTGAAGACTTGGAGGGAAGAATGAGATTGAAAAGAATGTGGAAGTTAGTTGTGCAGGTGGGAAAAAAAGAGGAACGAATGAGTGGTGGAGACCAGTGATTCTGGATTTTTGGAGTTTCACCAGAAGGGAGTTTCTGGTGGAAGGTATGTGCTTGCAAAAACCTGGGGGGGGGTGAGGAGGAACAAAGTATGGAAAGAGCAGAGGGTGCAAGACAAGGAAGGAGGTGGTGGAAGACAGACAGAGCACCAACCTGTCAGCGATGGGAGAGTGAGAGGCCCATAGACTCAACTTCATCATGGGAGATTCCAATAATATTGAAGGCCTTAGTTTCCATGGCATCAAGATGAGCAAGGTGAGATGCAGGGGCATCAGCCCTGAGGGGAGAGCAGCACTCCGGACTGTGGATGAAAGCCTTGGAGGTGGGTAGAAGTTGAGGTGTGCCAACAAAGGACATAGTACAGGAGTCGGCGACTGACTTTGGAGGCCAACTTTGAAATGTGGTTTGCCCAAGAAAGATCATACCTGAGAGGTACCAACAATTTGGAGAGCAAGGCAGGATGCCAGACTACATCAAAAGATCTAGATACGTCGAGAGAGACGTCCATGATCTCATGTCTCATTCGGAAATTATTATTCAATTTATTGATCAATCATTAATTATTCGGAGATCAATTATTCAAAGAGTAGGAACAGCATGTCCAAGTTAGAGTGACCTGATCTGAATCCAAATTGGTGATCTGAGATGAGGCTGTTCGAAAAAAGAAAATATTTCATATTACCTGTGATGATGGATTCCATGACCTTGATAATGATGGGAAGTAAGCTAATAGGTCGAAGTTTGAGGGGATCAGTTTTTGCACCTTTTTATGTAATGCAGTGATCTTGGCTGATTTCCAAGCAGATGCAATATGGCCGAGGGTAATTGATAGGGTGAAAATGTTGAGAGAGAGGAAGTGCATGATCAGCTTTGTAGGTTTTTAGGTCATGTGAGCTGATGCTGTCCAGTCCAATTTCAGAATCAGAATTGAGCATTGCCTGAAGCTTCTCCTCCTTCTCAGGTGCAAAAGACATAGAGTGCGGGAGCAGTTTTGTGTGACGATGTAGGGTGTGTGCGGAGTACAAGGTTGGGCACACAAGATTTGGAAGCAAACAAAGAATTGAAGCATTCAGCCTCTCACGAACAGAGTCGGCCGTGATGCCATTTGAAGAGAGGGAAGGGATGGAAGGGGAGCATACACCAGAGACAGATTTGACAAAGCACCACAAGGTTTTAGAGGAGGGAGACAATTTTGAAAGTTCATTCTTGAGGTTGTACAGATGTTGTTTTCTGGCTCTCCTGAGAGTTGACACATTTTTTACAACCTTTATGGAAAGCACTGAAATTGCCTTTGGTCAAATTGGCCTTCCAGGAAGAGAAGGCAAGTTGTTTCAGAGCAACTGCCTCACCACAGGATTCAGTGTACCTTCAGCAGGAATAGATGTAGGATAATTGAAAACGAGATGGGATGAATCTGTGCATGACAGAGAGCAGGTTTCTTTGGAAGAATTCCCATGTTAAATTATCATCAGGGCCAGTCGATATGTGAGAACAGTCCTGAAGGCAGATGGCTGCTTGCAGTCCTTGCCAATCTGCTTGAGTGAAATGGCAGACTCGCCGGCGATGAAGCAGCTTCTCTGAGAATAGCCAGAGAGGTTTTGACTTTCACAAACATGATCAGATGAACCAATTGGAGCAGAGGATGAGCAAGAAACACTTGTGGGAAAGTTAGTCACCACCAAATCCAGAAGGGAGGATTTGCCACTGGGAGAAATCCATGCTGGAAAGTTCACAGATTTATTCAGTCCTATGGAATCATAGAAGTCCTTTGCTGAAGTTCCATGGCTGGTGAGAGAAGTACCAACACCCAACCAATATGCATGGTAACAACTGAAATCGCCACATATGAGGAAGAGAGAGTTGGGATGAGTGGCTAAAAGTTTGTCCTTGTTGTCTGAGAGAGGGATGTCGATGGAGGAGTCAGTGTTTGGTAGATAATACATTTCAGTAAAAATCGCACGATACAAAAGGGGCAAAAGCCTTTCAATTTATGGCTATATAATTCACTGAATGATATAAGGCTTCTATGCTGTATAGAAATGAAAAATGATATGGTTTGGCCTTCATACTTTTATTTTAGCTGCTGAGGAAGTCTACGCGAACAGAATCTTGAGAGGGTGTTTTTCAATTACATGGGGTTAAATTGATGTGTAATTCTTAAATCATCTCACTTACGAAGTGAATATAGATAAGATGACTTTTCCCCCTATATCAAGAATATATGCAAATCAGTGACACTTCCTCTCTGGGACACTTCCTCAATGAGGAACAATACAAGGGACAATCTCCGCATTACAATCCAATGAACCATACGTTGTGTTACAGAGCATTGGGTCTGCCGAAGCAGTTTCTCAGCCAAAGGTCATGCTGCGTGGTTTGCCATTCCTCTCGCAGCAGTAGTTCGGGCAGGAATTTGGCCATGGTGTCGGTGACGGCTCATCTACTCTTTGCGAAGGATACGGTGGGATCTTTGACGTCCACCGACTAATGCCACCAGACGGGACGCCCAGTTTAACAATCGTCCGAGGGATGACACATAGATTGTTGAATCACCCTGCCTGTGAAACACTGAAATGACAGTTTATAGCGAGGTCAGGATTCAAACCGAGGCTCGACAGCTGAGAGAGGAGTGTGCATACTTCTAGGACCTCGAGTCTCGGTCATTCGGTCAGCCTCATCTACGTATTACATCTATCTATAATTCCAGCAATGTGTGTGTGTGTGTGTGTGTGTGTGTGTGTGTGTGTGTGTGTGTGTGTGTGTGTGTGTGTGTGTGTGTGTGTGTGTGTGTGTGTGTGTGTGTGTCTGTGACCGCCGTTTCTCGACAACCGCTGGTCCGATCTAATTGAAACTTGCCATATATATTGCTGGGGACCTGAGGATGTGCCTTTTCAAGGTTTGATATTAATCAGACAAGTGCTTCCCAAGTTATGGCCATTTATTTACCAACCAATGACAGGAACCATTGCTACGGCCATTTTTTATCAACCAATTACAGGAAGCGTTGCTGCGTAGCCGTGGTCGATGGTGAAGAGAAACTCAGCCGCGTTCGCCATTACGGGTTTTTTCTCTCCTCTCCTCTCCTCTCCTCTCCTCTCCTCTCCTCTCCTCTCCTCTCCTCTCCTCTCCTCTCCTCTCCTCTTCGTGTTTTTCCTTGCGAAAAGGCAAAATACGTTGGCGCTAATTGAATAATTGGCCATTAAAAGCCTCCGTATTCTTGCCCTGGACGAGGAAACAAAGAAGAAGCGCCGTTTCCTCAGCGATGTTGTTTATGAAGAGGTGCTAACGAGATAAAGGTGTGTACAATGTACATGGAGACGATTTTATTATTATTTATTTATTGAAGAAAAATTGTGCCAAAAATAATTTATCAAAAAAAGTGCACAACTTTTTTTTGTTTCCAATTGTCAAAACGCTGTGGCCTTTGGAAGTGTTAAGGAATTCAGCTCCACTCAACATGCTTACAACGAAATACATCTCATTTTGGTGGTAAAAACGATTCACAACGATGGGTTTCCTTACTCATTGCTCTGCAGTCTGCATTCAACCCCTTCATTTGTCATCTCATTGACCTCATTTCATTTATCTATAATTCCAGCTGTGTGTGTGTGTGTGTGTGTGTGTGTGTGTGTGTGTGTGTGTGTGTGTGTGTGTGTGTGTGTGTGTGTGTGTGTGTGTGTGTGTGTGTGTGTGTGTGTGTGTGTGTGTGTGTGTGTGTGTGTGTGACCGCTGTTTCCCGACAACTACTGGTCTGCTCTAATTGAAACTTGCCAGCTATATTGCTGGGGACCTGAGGATGTGCCTTTTCAAGATTTGATATTAATCGGACAAGTGATTCCCAAGTTATGGCCATTTATTTACCAACCAATGGCAGGACACATGCTGCGTAGGCGTGGCCGATGCACCATTTAGTTACCAATCACAGGACACGTTGCTGCGTGGGCGTGGCTGCGTAGGCCGGTGTACGGCCGGCCGATGATGACGTCACGGTTTTTTTTTTTTTTTTTTTTTTTGCACGTACAGCCACACACGTACGGGAACGTGAAAGCGAAGGAACGGCTTGTGTGGTTGTTGTTTCTGGCACTCGGTTTGAGTTTTTTTGCGGGGGGTGGGGGGGGGAGGGTTTTCACGTACGGCCACGCATCTTCGGGCATGCACTAGTATATTAAAATAGTGTCATTTCAATGACTGGTTTGCCTTTTCTGTCATACCTATCCCTCAACTTCCTCATCCTTTTTATTCCTTATCCTCCCATTTTTTTTTTCCTTTTCTTGATTTTACTTCACTTGGTCAAATCTCCAGCCAAGTCATATGAAAGACGACTCAGTTTTCTTTTGCTCAGTCTAATTACACTTGCTTTGTTGGATGTGCGGATATAAAAGACATTGATTGCCTAAAACAAAAGTTGATGAAAAGAGGTCAAAGTAAAGGATTGAATCATTGTACCTGTGTCATATGGTTTGGGATTGCATTTCCATATTCTGAACTTCCCTCTGTACCCCAATTACTCTCCCACCCCATTTGCAGGCATAACAAACGAAATAAGTTTCTCATGGACTCCAACTGCCATCCACAGACTATCGCCGTGGTGCAGACTCGTGCAAGGTGAACAATATAGCCGTGACACGCACACCTTCACGCTCTGCTATTTTCAAATGCCTAAGGTCACTAGTACCTGCCTATATTGATTCTGCTCTTGGAGGAATCGTTCCTTTTGTCTGTCGTGTGGGTAAGTTATTGTCAAGAAGAAACTTGGCCATTTATTTATGTAGAAATAATGGGGAGTCAAAAGGAATCTTGAGTAAAGAAACCCCTTTTAAAGTTTTTGAAGAACTTATTTAAAATGGCCAAACATTCCTTAAAATTGCCAGTTTCTGCTTTAAATTGGAATTGATTTACTCTGATAAGAATCTTGAGGAAAATAGTTAATCTTGAGGATTCTAAAATGGCAGTTTTGTGATTATTCAATTAACTTTTGGGGCCATCTATTTATTTTTGTACACAAAGTCGAGGCTCGTGGAAGATCTCGAAAACGACATCAGAGGAGATTGGAGGAAGGGGAGGGGGGGGAGGTATGGGGCACACAAGTGTGGGAAAAGGTGGTCGAGGTTTACAACATTGTTACATGTGTCACAAATGAATGACCCTTTATGGAGAGCCGCACAATCGTTTCCACTTTCTGGGTTTCTGTTTCTTCCTCTCTTCTTATTTCTGCTTCCTCCATCTTCATTTGTGTGATCCAACTGGCAGGTCTATTGGTGTCCGTGCAGTGGTACAGGCGACAGAAGACATGGAGTTTGGGGCTGATGATGTGAGTGGTGTACTCTTTCAGTATCCTGATACAGAGGGCCGTGTACAAGATTTCAGTCAGCTGGTAGAGAAAGCGCACCAGCACGGGGTAAGGACAGTGTGTGATTTTTAAAATGGATTCTTAGATTTATTAATTTTTTTACAGGCTCTCAGGCTCATGGAGGAGCTGTGACACAAACCACACACACACATGCCAACAGATTCAGGAAACAACACCAGACCTGATTTTCACACAAACACAGCCGCTGAAATTGGGGGAAGTGGCATCACTTCCCAGAGAACTCTGGGTACCAACAATGTCATCTTTATGACATCGCACTTTTTCTCCATACTCAGCACAGCACTCAAGGAGGAATTTCCTCATCCCCATAGGTGCTAACATATGGGGTGTTTTCCTTGCTCTATTCTTTAAATGCTGAGCATCAAGCAAGGAAGCAGCATGTATCCTTGTTAAAATATGTGGTATGACTCGGCTGGAGCTTGAATCGCCGACTTCCCAGACTCAGAGCCGATGCTCCAATCATTATGCCACCGAACCAGGTTTTATTTTTGAAAAAAATTAAAATAATTTACACTGATTGCACCCTCTGCACCCTCTGAGTCGTCTTGCCTACATTTGAATCCCGGCCGAGCGACATAAACTGTCACCCTGGTGTCTCGCAGGTCCCTCAGATGGACGTTCAACTGGGTGTCCCATCTGCCAGAATTAGTCGGTGGACGTTATTAAAGATGCCACACTGTCCTTCACGAAGAATAGCTATCATCGACAAACTGACCAAGTTCCAAAACCCCTGCCCTAACTAAAGGGTCTTTCCATCAGTGGCACAGCTGCACTCTCCCTCTCTTCTCAGCCAATGATGCAACTCCCAGCCGTGTGCTGCATATAAAATAAGAATAATTTATATTCTTAACAGGTGGAATTAATCATTTTCGAGGCCAGAATAGGTTTGGCAGAAAATGAAGCTTTCTTTATGTAAAAATTTTTGTGTCGTTTTTATTGCTAGAAAATACGATTATACTCTCGCACAATTACCTCCCAACTCAAACCACACCAAGCCTACATTTCAGATGTGTGTCAACACATGCCAAAAAGTTATGACAACGATATTTAACTTGTTTTTGTTTTTAATGTTTGCTTCGTATTGCATTTCTGAAAACTTATATTTCTGGTTCCAGAACCGAGGACTTGCTTCTCTCATGAAAAGCTGTTTTACCAATCATATAATTTCATGTCCACCTGTTTGATATAACCATCGTTTTTTTACAATTGTCAAACATTACTCCGTCCTCTGCTATCCTTTTGAGTCAACTGCCTGAGGTGTATCTTTGTGTATATATTTTTGTTGCAGGTTGCTGTTTCTCATTCTGTCAGTGGTTCTTCTTTGCTTTTTCCATCTCCATACCTGCTTCCACCCTTTAACACCAAAGTTGTTGTTTGAAACTTTTCAAACATACATTGTGTCCATCCTTGTATGCGTTGCAACCCAATACATAATCATAATCATGTATTTCTACTGTTATAATCGGAAATCATTCATGTTAATAATAATAATATAATACGATTTCCATTACAAGGAACTTCAATGCACGAGGTGGCCATGAGGAAAGTCAAAGCCTGCACTAAGGTTGCCAACCTAAAGTTGTTTGTCTGTGCTCTATCCTTTACAAATGCTGAGTATCAAGCAAGGAAGCTGCACATACCATTTTAAAAGTCTTTTGTATGCTCAGCCAGGCTTTCAACCCCTGACCTCCCCGACTGAGAGCAGATGTTCTGACAATTGTGCCACCAAGTCTGGTTAAAGATTAATCATTCAGAGTTCACGTGGTTGCTTCCTTTCTCGCTTTCTCCCTTTCTTCACCTCTATATTGGTTTTCTGTCTTCCACCTTCTCTATATTTCTTCTCTTCGTCCCATCAAATAAAAGGATTGATAATTGAAAAATAAATATTAAATAACCATCTTTACTGTTGTCACCCTTATTGTTCACCGCTTCACACTCTTGTGTATCTTACTGTTCTCCAACCACGTGCCACCTTCACCACCTTGCATCCTCCCAGGCCACTCCATGTTTTCTCGTTCCCTTCCCAGGTCCTGCTGCCCCCCTCCCCCCTCTTGCCCCAAACTACTTTCCACTACCCCCTGGCTGCATCCTTGCACCTGTCAGCTCCAATTCCTCCTCCTTCCCTAACAGTGTGGACCACCAACATTTGAGGTGTCTGGTCTAATGTCGTTTGATCTTTCCGTTCGGGCGACTGCTGTTGCTCCAGAGATTACATACAGTACTTAACAAAAGTGTTCCTCTCATAGGAGGTTGCTGCTTCCTCTGTGTCTTTCCTTTGCTATTCTTTCTTACGTTGAAACTGTAACAGGTCCTACCTACGAGCAGGTTGTTGTGTTGCTGTTTGTGTCAAGAACTCCAATCCACAATGTTGCCCATGAAAAATCCTCCTATTCCAATGGAATACATCTGGTTGCACATTCCACTCCACAACTACTTCGGGTTTATCTGTTGGGGCAGCAAGGCATGAATAATAGACCATCTTCTCACATGAAAAGGTAGACAAGTTCTGTCAAGCCTCGACTTTGCAATGGAAGATGGCACCAATGCACATGTTTTCAAATTCTAATCTGTTGATCTTGCTTCTGTGTGTGCTTTCATCAGCCAGTCCTTCACCTTTGGCTGCCTGCCATTGTGCTAGAAGATGGCAAAGTTTACTCACATCCATCAGAAGGTTGCAAATATAGATGCTCTCATTGACAGGCCAGAAAGCTTACTTCAACTTATCAGCAGTATTGCAATGCATCATGGCTACAAAAGTCAAATCTTTTCTCTATAATAACAGCCTGGTCTATGTCCATCATTTTTGGATTGCATCCGAGTCACTGAGCGTTGCAGCAACAAATCTGAAAGAATGAAAGAAAATCTTTCCTGACTTTACCTCTCATGGGCAAAGATTTTCAGGCAGCCACACATCCATTGACACTACTTTGCACGACAAACGTGTGTCTTACTGTTCTTGAAGATTTGTGAACACCTGTACCATTTCCAAGATCTCGACTTGATCGTCATCTATCGCAGAGAGAACGAGCTTACTTTGAGGGTCTTATCGCGTTTGGAAAGTTTGGCCTTTCTTTCTCAATCACTTGTATTGTCAACAATTCCAGTTTTGTGTATTCTCTTCTGAGTCTTGTATACAGCACCTCGACATGAGGTCACATTGCAATCTGACGCATGGTGCAGCCTTCACAAGTGAGAACTTTAATTCTGATTCATACATTTAATTATCTCAATTAATTTGGTGTTATTTGAAAATATACAAAACAGAAGTAGTCTGCACACTAAAAATGTTGTTTATATCGAATATATATATATATATATATATATATATATATATATATATATATATATATATATATATATATATATGTATATATATGCAGGGGGCTGCAAAAGTAGGTATACAGTAATGAAAAACAAAACGTGCGCACAAAACGTATTTTATTGATTATACAAGCATATCAATAATAACACGAAAATAAAAACATTAAAAATGGTAATAATGATTGTAATGAATTAAATGAATTATAGTATTAAATGAATCCTAGCACCACTATTATAATACTGGTAATACTGGTATAATCCTTACTGTATACCTACTTCTGCAGCCCTATATATATATATATATATATATATATATATATATATATATATATATATATATATATATATATATATATATATATATATATATATATATATATATATATATATATATATATATATATATATATATATATATATATATATATATATATATATATATATATATATATATATATATATATATATATATATATATATATATATATATATATATATATATATATATATATATATATATATATATATATATATATATATATATATACACATATACACACACACACACACACACACACACACACACACACACACACACACACACACGCACACACACACACACACACACACACACACACACACACACACACACACACACAGCTCTTTCTAACAATTGACTGACTGTCTCACTGATTGATAATAAAGATCGGTGCCTTCCAGATGACATAGAAAGCTGAAATTTTGCGTGCCGATGGATAGTGAAGCCATTACACCAGAAAAATATCACAGAATCGTCAGAAAGCATCTGTAAATGAAAATAGAAATAAATGGAAAAAATGGAGAAGCATGCTAATTTTGTGTGCCGACGGACATCGAAGCCATTGGCACACACAAAATTTTTTTTTTTACTCGACCTGCCTTACTCGAAACTTACTGTTTGTAGGGATTCACAAAGGACACAAACAACAGACATGAATAACTAATTGTACATGTCTAATGAGGTGGTGTAAAAGACGCTGCATCAACGGCGATAAACTTCCGAAAAGGTGTTTTTTTTTTCTACAACCTTTAAAATGTTTATTTTATTTCGATTGAATTGTATACTTGAACACTGCAGAACACAAATCGCCTTGTTGGCACTTTCAAAAACCTTCCGTTCAGCAGTAGTTGGTCAAAATATTAGGGCATTTTACGTCATCTCGATCAATCAAACTTGCCACACATTGAACACCTCCATGTCCATGTTTTTTTCTCAAGACTGCACGGGGTACGGTGTTCCATGTACTCTCCAGTTTGTTTCAATATTCATTAAAAATGTTTCATTAACCTCCACCATCTTCGAAGATGGATGGAGGTTATTGTTTTCACCCCTTTCTGTTTGTTACTCACGAAATCTAAAGATTTCGTAAGTATATTGATGACTTCCGTTTCTGTTTGTTTGTATGTTTGTAGGCACGATAACTCGAGAACGGAAGAAGCTACCAATGTCAAATTACACCACGTGAATCAGAAGGGTGATGGCAAGTGCTGATTAGATTTTGGTCAAAATCGGTCAAAGGTCAAGGTCACAGTGAGGTCAAACATCCGATTTTTGATGGTTTGGTACAGATAAATCGAGAACGGAAGAAGCTACCAATGTCAAATTCCACCACGTGATTCAGGAGGGTGATGGCTAGTGCTGATTAGATTTTGGTCAAAATCGTTCAAAGGTCAAGGTCAGAGTGAGGTCAAATATTCGATTTTTGATGGTTTGGTACAGATAACTCGAGAACGGAAGAAGCTACCAATGTCAAATTACACCACGTGATTCAGGAGGATGATGGCAAGTGCTGATTAGATTTTGGTCAAAATCGGTCAACGGTCAAGGTCACAGTGAGGTCAAACATTCGATTTTTGATGGTTTGGAACAGAATCATCATAGAAACTTCTGGTTTGCGTCGCTACCTTCTCGAGAGACAGCTTTTATTAGACAAGGTCAGAGGTCAAGTTGACGATTTCGTAAGTACCAGTCTATGACTGCTTGTTTGTTATGAAATCTAAAGATTTCGTAAGTATATTGATGCCTTCCGTTTCTGTTTGTTTGTTTGTTTGTTTGTTTGTAGGCACGATAACTCGAGAACGGAAGAAGCTACCAATGTCAAATTACACCACGTGATTCAGGAGGCTGATGGCTAGTGCTGATTAGATTTTGCTCAAAATCGGTCAAAGGTCAAGGTCACAGTGAGGTCAAACATCCAAAAATGAAAACTCAAGAACGGAAGAAGCTACCAATGTCAAATTACACCACGTGATTCAGGAGGCTGATGGCTAGTGCTGATTAGATTTTGCTCAAAATCGGTCAAAGGTCAAGGTCACAGTGAGGTCAAACATCCAAAAATGAAAACTCAAGAACGGAAGAAGCTTCCAATGTCAAATTACACCACGGGATTCAGGAGGGTGGTGGCTAGCGCTGATTAGATTTTGGTCAAAATCGGTCAAAGGTCAAGGTCACAGTGAGATCAAACATCCAAAACATTCGATTTTTGATGGTTTGGTACAGAATCATCGTAGAAACTTCTGGTTTGTGTCGCTACCTTATCTAGAGACAGCTTTTATTAGACAAGGTCAGAGGTCAAGTTGACGATTTCGTAAGTACCAGTCTATGACTGCTTGTTTGTTTGTTTGTTTGTTTGTGAAAAGTATTACGGAAAAACTCCTCAACGGATTTCGACGAAACTTGGTGGGGGGGGGTTAGGTATGATCCAAGGATCATGCCATTAAATTTTGGACTTGGTCCCCCCCCCCCCCAAAAAAAATTTAGAGAAAAAAATTTTTTTTTTTTTTGCATTCCCACATGTTCTAAGTGATTTCCAACCCCCCCCCCCCAAAAAAAAATTGTTAGAGGAAATTTTTTTTTTGCATTTCTACATATTTTAAGTGATTTCCAACCCCCCCCCCCAAAAAAAATTGTTTGAGAAAAAAATTTTTTTTTTGCATTCTTACATGTTTTAAGTGATTTCCAACCCCCCCCCCCCCAAATGTTGGAGAAAAGAACTATAACTCTCAGCACTGTTGACATCATATTTAATGAATAAGATCTAAGGTTCACTTGAGTGACCCAGCAGTATTGGCGGCGGAGGTTTTGCACTCTCCCGAGTGCTCCCCCTCTAGTTTTCATCTTGTTTTTGTGCCTCTTGATTTGTTTTGTTTTGATAAGTGATGCCTGAACCTGCACTGATGCACTCCGATATGAGTGCCACACTTCCCCAAATAAATAGAATTATAAATATTGAAGCATTTTGCTGAAATCACAATGAAGTATGCAAGTTGTCAGTTATCCCATATTATCGTAACTATTAAATATTATTATTATTATTATTATTATTATTATTATTATTATTATTATTATTTTCTTCAGGCCCCTTCCAAATCCTTCCACTATTCCTCACCATCCATTCCTCCCTGAACCAGGTGCTTGCATGCTGTATCACCGACCTGCTGGCACTGTGTGTCCTCCGTGCTCCTGGTGAATTTGGTGTTGATGTGGCACTGGGAAGCTCTCAGCGATTTGGTGTTCCACTGGGCTATGGAGGGCCACATGCAGCATTTTTCTCAGTTCGTGAACGCCTCACACGTCTGATGCCAGGGCGCATGGTTGGCGTCACACGGTGAGCAGGAGCATGCTTGATGTTTCTGCTTTATTTGTTTATTTTCATTATGGAAAACGAACAAAGGTGCACATTTTCCTCTTATACACTGCCATTGTCTTCCAAATTTGGTTAGAAGGTTATATCTCTGTTACGTTGCTGTAATATGAAGTGAGTGTACTTCCAATCATTCACTGTAAGGAAACATTATTTTATTAGTGCAGTGATTAGGTTTGTTCATACATTTTGGAAGTTTGAACAGACAGAGTTGGGGGTTCGCAGGATGGCCTGGAGTTATGCACACTCGTCTTAAGCTGTCTAGCCTGGGTTTGAATCTCGCCCATCAATGAACTGTCATCCTGATGTTTCATGAGCAGGGTGATTCATCAATGCGTGCCGTGCCCCTCAGATGGACGTTAACCTGGGCATCCCATTTGCTGGCATTAGTTGATCGGTGTTAAAGATCCCACGGTGTCCTTCGCAAATAGTCGGCGATTTGGCCGGCACCATGGCCAAATTCCAAATTCCTGCCCGAACCATAGTCAAACATCTTCCTGCCTGAAGGGCTTGCTGGTTGATGAAAGACTTTGGCCAAGCTTCCCCAGGCCACCAAACGAGAACCTGGGAACAATTATATCCATGAAAGAAGAACAACAGAAAGAGGTAGAATAGAAAGAGGTGGGAAGGGGAGTGTGAGAGTGCATCTGGGATCTGACCTCCTCACACCACCAATATCCAACGTAACCTGGGTTTGAATCCTGAGAATGAGAAGAGCAAAGTGCAACCAAACATGTTCAACACATCTCGTGCCATTACAATGCGTTCAACTGCAAGGGAACTAGATACCTGCCAAATACATGGTGGTCTTTTTGGACAGAGATTGTGCTATTTCTTTCAAGCAAGGCACTTGTACTCCATGACAAGTATCAAATCACTGTCAAATATTCTCCAATGCATAGTGTTGTTCAGTTCAATTCTCTTCAAAACTTCCTTCTGTCTCTGTCTCTGTCTCTGTCTCTGTCTCTGTCTCTGTCTCTGTCTCTGTCTCTCTCTCTCTCTCTCTCTCTCTCTCTCTCTCTCTCTCTCTCTCTCTCTCTCTCTCTCTCTCTCTATCTCTCTCTCTCTCTCTCTCTCTCTCTCTCTCTCTCTCTCTCTCTCTCTCTCTCTCGACCTTTCCTGGCCTTGTTCTGTTTTACAGATGTTCGAGTGAAATTATGTGTACGATAAGCGAGTTAAGATTGTAACTGCATTTTCATCAAATATTGAGGAGTTTCAGTGAAACTTAATGAGAAATTGTATTATTAATGTGCCAGTTAAAATTGGGTTGATTAGTACGAGTGTCATTATTGCATACATTTCACATTTCATAATCACGAGTAGTGTAAGGTGCGGCAAGATACCCCTGGCAAAATTACCCCCTGTAAAAACAAATATAGAACGATTAAACAAATGTACAAATGCGGGTAAAAACATACCTGCACAAACAAAACAAATCTGCTGATCAAATATGATGTAACATCAAGTACAAGTGAAATGGTCAAAACCATCACCTTCATCACACTCAGCACGGTACAATGCCTGATAAACATCCTCAACAATAAAAACGTACCCAAACCACCCTCCCATCGTGTTCATGCCCTGATTGCACCTGCCCCACCTCCCTCAAGCCTTTTCCTCATTTCCATTGTTTCCTGCCTTACTCCATAATACTGTATCTGCCTGGTCCACCCGAAGCCCTTTCTTCCCTTTCTCCACCAGATACTTCGGTGGACAACTTCCCTTCTGTCCCATTGACTTTTTGTACACAAAGTTAAGGCTCGTGGAAGACCTAGTACACTGAACGGATCAAGACGTAACGGCCAACAACAGGGCGCAAAACACGCGTGCATGGAGAAAGAAACTCCAAGGAGGAAAACCTGGAAAATTAGGAGGAAGGATTTTGGTGGGGTTAACGAGGGTAGAAAAGATCATGGTTTTGAATTGGCGATGATCTGAGATGGCAGTGAACAGCAGTCTTGAAGACATGGAGGGAAGAATGAGATTGAAGAGGATGTGGAAGTTTATTCCACAGGTGGGGAAAGAAAGAGGAACAAATGAGTGGAGGTGAGCAGTGATTCATGATTGTAGTTCATTTTAGCAGAAGAGGGATGATGGCAGACTGTATGAGCCATGCAGAAACCTGAGGGGGGCGGGGGTGTGGGGGGAGGGCTGCAAAACATGGAAAGAGCAGAGGGTGCAAGACCAGAAAGGAGGTGGTAGAAGATAGAGAGACTACTGAACTGTCTGCGATGGTGAAGTGATGAGCTCATAGACTCAGTTTCATTGTGGGAGATTTCAATGGTCTTGAAGGCCTTGATGGCCTTGATTTCCACAGTGTCAAGCTGAGCAATATATGAGGCCAGACTGCATCAAAAGCATGAGATATGTCCAGAGAGACAGCACGGAAATCATGTCTGACATTGAGGGCCTCCATCCATTGGTCGGTGAGTCAAAGCCATATGTCCAAGGTAGAGTGACCGAGTCTGAAACAAAATTGCTCATCAGAGATGAGGTTGTTAGAGAAAAGGAAGGATTCATATCAACTGTGCTGATGGATTCCATGACATTGCTGATGATTGGAAGTAAACTGATTGGTCTATGGTTAAGGAGATCAGTTTTTGCACATTTTTTCATGTAATACAGTGATGTTGGTTGATTTCCAAGCAGATGTGAGATGACCTATCACAAATGGCAGATTGAAAAGGGCAGAGAGAGGATGTGCAAGAGCAGCGGAGCAGGTTTTTCAGACACATGAGCTGATGCCCTCCCTTCCAGCAGCAGACAGAGTCGAGGGTTGAAAGAACCTTTTCCACCTTCTGAGGTGCAAACGAGAGAGTTCAGGAGCAGTTGGGTACAACAGGGAAGGATAGTTTCAAAGAGTGAGGGGTTGAGGACACAAGATTTGGAAACTTTTTTGGATTTTGAAAAATGTCCGAAACTACAGCATCTCCTTGCTTCGCATGGTGGTTCGCATACCTCGGTGAATGTCCTAAGCCTGGTGTTGGCGGCTTGGGATCCTAGGGTCCTGAGTTCAAGCCTGGTTGGGCCGCTGAATTAATACACCAGGGGGTTGACTCAGCCTGTCATCCTTCCGAGGTCGGCGAAATGAGTACCAGTGTGTACTGTAGAGGGTCACTGCATCAGCAACACAGTCACACTTCCAAGAAATGATGGTGACCCTGGCAGCTAAGCTGCAATACACAAGAAGAAGAAGTGAATGTCCTGTCGATTTCATCCGATATCTATGAAGCATCGTGGTGCTCCCAGCCTCCATATCCTCTCTCACCTCAAATGGCATTGCTGTTGACTCTGCTCGAGATAAGACAGAATGTCTAAACACAGTGTTTGCCCAAAATTTTGAGTACCCAACCCATCCTACTATGTCTCCATCTTACTCCCCCAAAACCACTGTTGATTAAACTTTGTAACCTTCTCAAATGAGAATGTAGAGAAAGTTCTATCCAACTTTGACCTTGCTTCGATGATGGGACCAGATGGCCTCAGTTCCCACATTCTCAAATTCTGCTCTGCCATTCATGCTTTCTTCTTGTCCAGCATAATCAGTCTGTCTTTCTTCTTTAACCAACTCCCATTGGCCTGGAAGTCAGCAAACATCACTTGGGTCGAAAAGGACAGTGCAAAAATCAGATGCTATCAACTAAAGACCAATGAACTGACTTCAAATTACTGGCAAAGTCATGGAATCCATCATTTCTACTGATTTAAAGTTTTTCCAGTTTCAAACAGCCTGATCTTTGGCCATCAGTTCGGATTCTCTTCTATTCAGTCAACTCTGGACATGTTCCTGCTTCTCTCGTAACAATGGTTGGAAGTCCTAAATCTCAATCAAGAGATCAGGACCATCTCCTTGGACATATCTCAGGTATTCAACACAGTCTGGCATCCTGCTTTGCTTACCAAGCTCTCAACCTATGGCATACAAGGCCACCTTCCTGGATTTATCTTTCTTTCTTTCCTTTTATTTTTTATCTTTCCTGGATTTATCTTTCCACCCAATTATCAGGATTTATCTTTCCTGGATTTATCATTTCTTCCACTCACACATTCAACATGCTGCTATCATTGGAAGCCTCTCCTCCCCTCTCTCTGTAGAGGCTGGAGTTCCCCTAAGGTAGTGTCTTGGGTTCAGTCTTGTTCCTCATCTATGTAAACGACTTATACGATGCTCTGGAAAACCCTCTTTTCCTTTTTGCAGACAGATTCACATTGTGTCATACAGTAGCCCACCCCATCCAAGGCAAACTGCAGCTACATCACTCTCTGCTAATATGGAACTGATAAGATGGTGGTTTCATAAATGGCACATGTCATTCAATCATGGAACATCTCACTGTCTCACCCTATCATTATTAAATTATTGTAAAATTAACCCACATAACTATTTCCATGTGGGCAGCCAATGGAATATGTTCAGTCACTTGAACTTATCAGCTTTAGTATCAGTGATGACCTCTCCTGGGCCAACAACATGGTGAAGCTGTCCTCTGAAAACAGCCATCGACTGAATATCTTCTGCTGACCCAAGTCCTCCTTGGGGAAATCAAAGATGCTCAGTAGCTCTTGGAGTACTGTTATCCCCTATGGGCTGGTACCCCAGCATCACATCTCTCTTTCCTGGATTCTGTGGAATCTAAATTTCTCAACATTATTGGAATCTCCCATGTTGAGGCCTTCGCACAAATTCTGTTCTAACAATGCAGGAAGGTCAGTGGCCAATTTTGCTTTTTTTCCGCCTCTTCTCTGATATTACTCCCTCTGCTCTCTCAGTCCTCAGATCCTCTGCCTCCACCCCCAGCAGCTCCAAAATGCATGCATTCTTCCAGTAACCTGATGTTGGATAAACTTTCAAAATCCAGCCTCACTGCACACCTGAACTACTTTGTTCCTCTCTTCTATCCATGGAATCACCTTCCAGAGGCCGTTCTTCCCCACTTTCCCCTCCCATCCTGACCCATGGTCTTTATTAGCCACAATTATCTAACCCAACCATCTTACTTGCTGGTTTCAGTGCTTCGAAACCTCCTTTCTCTCTTATTTTCCTGCTCATTAATTCCTTTGTGGGTTGTGCTCCATTGTCACCCCGCTACTCCACTGTCTGTTCAACCTTGCTCCTCCATGAGTCTTGGTCTTGTATTAAAAACAAAATGTGATTTGAGAAATTCCTGATTCTGTCCTGATGATTGGATGTCTCAAACGTCCAGTGGCCACAACGTGCTGATGACGGCCAGTTGGCAGAAGCTAGTTCACGTTTGTGTCGCTCTTACTCTCTGGTATTGGTGCTGACATGCCACATAGCTGTTAAGGTTGAAGCATGACACCTTGTTTTCACCATGACACCATAGAGCATGACACCTTGTTTTCATTCCCCCATACAGTGTATCATTCATTATATCTAACCGTCGAATGTCGTTCCAAGTATCTTGGCTCACTTTTCACAATTCACCCAAGTTGTTTGGTTACCATTCGACTTTCACAGTATTTATATTACCCCATGTAGCTTCAATGATGTTCATATCTGAACTGCGTACGGGTCACATGGCTTCTTTGTGATTGTTCCATCAGTTTCTGTACATTTCAGGTATGTTTTCAGCACATTGGCTGTTTGCTTGGGATCATTCTCATCTTTGAAGATGAGCTCCCACCTAATGAGACGTGTTCCTTTGAGCCTTAAGGGAATGGAGCGATGGATCAGAATATGCCCATCTCTGTCGGCCGTCGGTGTACCTTCGATTCTATGTAAATCCTTTCCACCCTGAGCTGAAATGCTGCCCCAAACTTGTATTGATCATCACCCACCCTTCACAGTAGCTGTTCTACACTGACTGCTACACAGCTCCCCAATCCTCATTCAAACAAACTGCCATTGATTATTGGCAAACAGTTTAAAACTTGGACATGTCTGCAAGGATCACCTTCTTCCAGGTTTGATTAAAAGTTTCCAGGCAGCTATACATCCATTGAGACATCTTTTCTTTAATAATGTATCTTACTGTTCTTGAATCAACTTTAGCAAAATATCTATGAGATTATTGTCTATCACATAGAGAACAGTGTCGGTGACGAAACTGCCCCCCCCCCCACACCCGGTCCTCCTGGTGAGGAGGGTGTATGGATATGGACACCCAACAGGACAGAAAACAAAACCTGTCAAAGGGTTGAGGAGTTCCTTTTGAGCCAAAAGCCATCCAAATCCAGTGCCAACTGCATCTGTAAATGTCCTCCTGCAGTTGGTAACCTTCCCAAGGAGGTTGGTGGCAGGATTTCCACTCTGGTCACCACAATAACATGTTATACCGCAAAAACACAAAGTGTGGTGAGCTGGTGTTGAGGTGTCGTCCACCAGATGACGGTCTCTTTGGGTGGTTGCCTGTAATGTCTTATCCCTAAGAGATGGGGATGGGCTAGGGATCTGCCTGGGGGATGACCAGACGAAGGCCCCTGGAGTACCAACAGAAAGTGGACGCAGCGACACGCTGTAACGCATGCTTCCCATGTATGTATGTATGTATGTATGTATGTATGTATGTATGTATGTATGTATGTATTACATCGAGAACATCCCCTGAGGCACTTGGTGTAACTTCACTTTTGGAGATTTGGGGCTCTGACTGCTTCTATTTTTGACAGTATCAGTTTCATTTATCATCCTCATCATGCACACAGCTCCTCTTGAAACATGAAGTCGGGTTGCAATGTGCTGCATGAAGTAGCCTTCACAAGCTATGACTTTCATGCACATACACTTGTCATATGATAATTATTTCCCAGGAGCCAAGGATTTACCACACAGCAATGTTTAGATATCACGGTCGATTATTTTATCATAATTCAGATATCACTCTCTACTCTTAATACTGTTACGAATCTGGCAGCCATGAGCACTCAACATCCAGGTCCTATAGATCAGTTATATCGGTAAGTATGTGTTTCTAGGTAGGGTCCCATCCTATGTTTAATGGGTGATTAATTGTGCATGCGCTGTGAATTATTTTATAGTTAGGATTTTTACATCGCCGACAACAACACCCATCTTCGCTTTTACAACAACAGCACTCTGCTCATGGCATTGTCCGCGCTCTTCGCGTGCTCACCGGCATGCGGGCGTGTGCGGAATTCCATGCCCCAATCGGTGTGGATTTCGCACCAAATATGGTCACGAAGCGTTTCGTTCTGGCTGCGCGCCAAATAAGGGTATGCGTCATTTTCCGCCCAATGGGCGACGCACAGACCAGAGCCGGGGCGGTCCTTTGCATGAAGGCGGAGCCGTGACACGCCGTTCACCCAATGAGAGCAGGCGATGGGGGAGCGGACCGCACCCCAAAAAGCGATGGAAAGACAGTTGAAGATTGCGTCCCGTGTGTTCGAGCGCGCTTCTGTCTAGGTCTGCGGCTGACTGCATCGCGCGCATCTGAGGCGTCTCGTCTGGCGCATTACCACAAGCAGTTGACCATCTCATCCCAGGAGATCACCTCGTCTTGCCTCCTCTGAGTTCGGCTGCCCTGGTCCGTTCTTTGGCGACTGGTGCTCCGAGAAGGTGCGGACGTCGAGCCGCATGAACGCGGCCAGGTAGCCAGCATGTTCTCTTCCCTCAGCTCGTCTTCCCTCCAAGCTGGAGGGACAATAAAGACCTCGAGGTCCATCTCTTTCTGGGTATTTGTGTGTTCGTGTGTGTGTCCGTGGGCCCTGTCTCTAAGTAGAATTGTTTAAGTAATTGCTTATATATTTGATACCTTTCTTTATTCGTGATAACTCTGCTCTGTGTTCCCCTCCCCGATTATTGTTATAAATAAATACCCCTTTTGTTGAATGTACCAGCTCGTTCTTTGTCATTTCTACCATTGGTTTGCCATGGTGCGTATTTGGGGATTAGGAAGGCCGTTGTTGCCGTAATCATGCAATTGGCCGGTGGGGTTCTGGTACCCTTCGCGCGGGGTACGACTGGGATCCAGCTCGGTAACAGCCCGGATCGCGCAGATCCTGCCGAGGGTGAATTTCCCCGGTGGTTTGGACGACATGGGTATTTAGGTATATTGAAATTGGCAATTGACCCTATCCCACGTGGTCGACCTATTGGCGATCTTTAGTCTGATAAGGGCCCGTACCTTTCGGACTTATCCGAGGGTCAAGACCTAAATTCCGGTGTGTTCGGTGGAGCCGACTCTACTGCTCCCCATAGCGGTCGTGCTCGCCACCGAGACCCGGCCCCACAACAATACTACCTCCACCACGGAAGGTAGACAGAGGTTATATTTTCACCCCTGTCTGTCTGCCTATGAACAGCACATCATAAAACGTTGTGGACGGATTCAGACGAAATTTTGTGGGCAGGTTGGGTGTGTGATTCGGACAAAATTATTTGATTTTGGTGAAGACGTGGATTCCGATGCGGATCCGAGAATTTTGAAGTGATTCTTCACCATTGAGTGATAAGGCTAACACTGAAATATCTCAAAACGTTGTGGACAGGTTATGACACAACTAGGTGGATGAGTTGGTTTGGTGACAAGAACAAGCCGATTAGATTTTGGTTCAGGTTCAGATCCAGGTGCGGCCTATCAGTTGGGATACAAAACGTAAGCTGTTCAGCCTGGCGGAAGTCTGTGCTTTACCGAGTGCCACTCTAGTTTCACCCGCAACTGCACTGTGGAATAGCATTGTAATCATGCTGCTGTCCAACCACCAAATTGTTACCTCTGCCGCCGAAGGTGAAGGAGGTTATGTTTTCACCCCTTTCTGTCTTTTTGTATGTTTGTTTATTTGTTTATTTGTTTGTGTGCAGGATATCTTAAAAAGTTGTCGACGGATTCGGATGAAATTTTGTGGACTTGTTGGGTGTGCAACAATGAAGAATTGATTAAATTTTGGTGAAGATCCGAACCTGGATACGGATTCGAGAATTATTTAATTTTATAAGGCGATTCCTCACCATTGAGAGATTGAACCAAAAACTATATACAGCATGATATTTGAAAAATATATTGTGCCAGATATGTTCTTGTGGATTAGGCATTGCGTGGTGGAGGTATGCGCTCTTCTGAGTGCCCTTCTCGTTATATTGTGGAATGGAGAAACATCTCATCTATCAAATAATTTTGTGTGATTAAACTTATTGTTATATGTATCATTTGGTACTTCTAAAAATGAGACTGTGGAATGAACATGGTATTCATTTTTAATTTCCTGCTCTTCTGGATGGATGTCGCAATGAAATTGCTGGCAAACATTGTAACAAACGAATTTATTTAATTCTGACACACGTATTTACAATAACAATTATATTTACAATTATTCATTCCAGTTCATCATACGTTCATGTTAACTGCAACAAATTGGCGCAAATTATGATTCACTCCATAATGTGATCATAAAGAGAAATTAGTTTTGCACGAAATCCCTGCACAGTGAAAATTGGGCAGAGAAATGCATTATATTGATGGACAAACACTCAACCAAGAATGATGTAGGGAGTTCTTTTATATTATTAACGCTCTTATTAAGATATTTGAGTTCTGTGAATTTTTGATCCAGCATGTTTCGGCTTGGCTGATGGAAGGAAGAGGTGTGGCCAAACTTTTAAAAGTTCTGGTTTCTGCCTGCTTCACCCATGCACATGGGATACTAACTCGATGCCTTGCAAGAACCCCATTGCAAAGATAAAAGCTGCACACAGATCACAGCCTTGACAGCATGCTGTTCCAGGACCACATGCTCCTAGTCCTGATCGTTAGTGCAGTTGAACTTATCTGATGTCCCCGGTTCTCATTCAAATATTTATATTCCAAACACCTTTCCTGTTAGGTCTTTATAGGTGAGCAGCATGTCCGAGATGGCCCTTGTTAGTGCCGGCCAATCTGGAGGCCACACATAGTTCCTTTGCATTTGGTCCCCAGAACCTTCCAGACCAGTTAGTCGCACCTCCGCCACCCACCACCTCCACCTATCTTCCGACCTTCACTGAATTGAATTGTCTTGTATGGAGAGAGCCACCAGCATTATGGTGGTCTTAATGGCTTTTGATTAAGCTCTTTGGAGGAACTATTTCCTCAGCTGGCACAAAACAATGAATGGAATTTCCTGCACATTAAATTGATTTACCTTCTAGTCATTGCATGGTAAGATCCAGATGAAAAACAAAATGGATTCGACAAAAGTATCCAATAAGCTGATTCAGGAAGCAGATAAAGCAAATTCTATAAAGTAAAATAGAGATCATGCTAATTGCATGACGAACCTCAAGCTGTAGAGTTGGCCAATACATGAGAACACAATGACTTGCAGGACCTATAGAAAGTCTACACCCCCTTTTAAATTTTTCACATTTTGTTGCCTTATAGCCTGGAATTGAATTGCATTAAATCAGACTTTTTCCACCTTTATTTACACATTGCAATCCACATCTTCCAAGTGAACAACAAATTCTACAAATTTCAGAAAATCAATTAAAAATCTAAAACTAAAATATCTAGGTTGGATAAGTATCCACTCCCCATTACCATAGCAATTGTAAATTAGCTCAGGTGGAACCAATCACCTTCAAAATCGGACACCAAGTTAATTGATCTCCACCTGTTATAATTGTAGTGATTCTGATTATTTCAGAATAAAATCAACTGTTCCTGTAGGTTTCCTCTGTTAGATTGTGCATTTCACAGCAAAGACTCAACCATGAACACTAAGGAGTTTTCAGAAGATGCCGGAATAAAGTTGTGGAAAGGCGAAGATCAGGGGATGGGTATAAAAATATTTCAAAGGCCTTGAATATACCTTGGAGCACAGTCAAGACAATCATTAAGAAGTGGAAGGTATATGGTACCACCAAGACCCTGCCTCGATCTTGCTGTCCCTCCAAACTGGATGACCAAGCAAGGAGTATACTGATCAGAGAGGCCTCCAAGAGGCAACTGGCAACGTTAAAAGAACTACATGCCTTTATGGCAAAACACTGTGTGCATGTGACAACAATATCCCAAGCACTCCATAAGTCTGTCCTGTACGGTAGGGTGGCAAGAAGGAAGCCATTACTCAAAAAAGCCCACCTTGAGTCCCATTTGAAGGATGCAAAAATCCACTCCGGAGATTCTGAAGCCATGTGGCAAAAAGTTTTGTGGTCTGACGAAACCAAGATGGAACTTTTTGGCCGAAATGAAAAATGTCAAGTTTGGTGCAAATCCAACAAAGCACATCATCCAAAGAACACCATCCCTACTGTGAAGCATGGTGATGGCAGAGTCATGTGGGGATGTTTCTCATCAGCAGGTACTGCGGCACTTGTCAAGAGAGAAGGAAAATGGATGGAGCAAAATACAGAAAATTCCTACAGGAAAACCTGCTGCCCTCTGCAAGAAAGCTGAAATTTGGATGGAAGTTTACCTTTCAGCATGACAATGACCCATAGCAAACAGCCAAAGCTACACTGTGGTGATTAAGGAACAAAGAGATAAATGTCCTTGAGTGGCCCAGTCAGAGCTCCGACCTAAATCCAATCGAAAATCTGTGGCATCACTTGAAGATTACTGTCCATCAACGGTCCCCACGACTGAGCTTGAACAGTTTTGTACAGAATAAATGGCAAATATTTGCCAACCAAGGTGTGTAAAGTTGGTAGAGACCTATCTCAACAGACTCACAGCTGTAATTGCTGTCAAAGGTGCTTCCACCAAGTATTAACTCAAGGGGGTGGACACTTATCCAACCAAGATATTCTAGTTTTGTATTTTCAATTAATCTTCTGATATTTGTAAAATTTGTTTTTCACTTGGAAGTTGTGGGTTACGATGCGTAAATAAAGGTGGGGGAAAAAAACTGTTTTAATGCAATTAAATTCCAGGCTCAAAGCCTAAGGCAACAAAAGGGGACAATTTTGAAAGGGGGTGTGGACTTTCTATAGGCACTGTTCTTTGTGTCAAATAATCTGTTGTGTCCACAATATCCAATCAAATTTCACATGGGATAACCAGCTTTATTCTCCATTCAAAGGACAACGCATGCTCTGACATAAAGCATCTCTTGCAAGGTACTGCATAATAACAACAGTTTTAGATCAGTCAAACCAAGTTTGTGCTCAAACCCAGGCTAAGCTTCTCAATGCTAAACTGAACTATCCTGCTGACCTTACTTAAGATGATGATGTGTTCTGTCTCTGCATATTTGTGCAGAGATGCGGCGGGGAAGGATGTGTACCGCCTTGCTCTACAGACCAGAGAACAACATATTCGTCGAGACAAAGCCACAAGCAATATTTGCACCGCACAGGTAAATTGAGTTTTGCAAGCGTATCATTGTTTTCAACTCTACTCTTCCCATTGAAGCATTCCAGGTAGCTGAAGTAAGGGCTTTTTTCATCGTTTCAGGCACTTTCAGGTGATTGTCGTTTTTATTCTTTCATTGCATCAACAACTGACACTGTCTTTCACCACTTCTTACAAGGTCTCATTCTTTCCCCCATTTAAATAGCTGCATTCATCTCACTCATTACAATTTGTCCTCTGGTCTATTATGACTCCGCAGGCCTTGCTAGCCAACGCGGCAGCCATGTTTGCTGTATACCATGGACCAGCCGGCCTGCGTCATATTGCTTGTCGCGCTCATAACTCAGCCCTCATCCTTGCCAAAGGTACGATTGGATTATGATCATTCCACTTTTTAATCTCCTTTCACGTGCTCTTACCCATATGTGGAAATATTTCAGGTATATGTTATGCTGGAAACAACATTGTGGAACAGTTCTTCATGCAACAATGGAATATAGAAATTGTATTTACTTCATTAGCTTTGCAAGAATAGAAACAAAAGCAGCTGAAATTACAATATAACAATGAGCATGCACATCGTCCAGCTGAAACTATGCTCATAATTGTCTTAATTTCATAATTTGGATTGTCATTCCTCAAAGAACAAAGCCACTGCAACTGCTTTTATCACAGCATCTTTTATTACTCACTTGTAAAACTAACACAAAAATTCCTGTCATCTGATGACAAGAGGCAATAAATTTAGTTCATAGATCAGATTAATAAACAATTTAAGGAGGGCTATATCACCCACCCATTGGGGTTCATCAGCTTGCAGATGGTTCTTGCTGGTGGTACGTTTGTGCATGTATGTATATATATATATATATATATATATATATATATATATATATATATATATATATATATATATATATATATCTTCTTCTTCTTCTTTCGGCTGCTCCCGTTAGGGGTCGCCACAGCGGATCATCCGTATGATCCGCATAGTGATTTGGCACATGTTTTACGCCGGATGCCCTTCCTGACGCAACCCTGGTCGCCTCTTACGACACAGGGATATGGTACACCTATTTTAACCGGGGTATACACCGGCCCAGTACACTGGTACTCACTTCGCCGACCTCGGAAGGATGACAGGCTGAGTTAACCCCCTGGTGTATTAATTCAGTGGCCCAACGGGGCTTGAACTCAGGACCTTTTGGATCCCAAGCCGCTGCCCTAACCACTACGCCAACACCAGGATATATATATATATATATATATATATATATATATATATATATATATATATATATATATATATATATATATATATATATATATATATATATATATATATATATATATATATATATATATATATATACGCTCATGTCATTTTCAAGGTTATTTATGATATATCCTTGGGAACAACAGTATAATTATCATCATACTAACATTCGGGAACTATTTGTGTTTTGTTTTTTTGACCTCGATGCACTCCTGAACCGCTGGACAGAATGAGTTGAAAACTGGTTGTTATACTCAGTGTGCACAGTGGTGTTTTAGGGCTGTTGAAAAAAAATCATTCCCCAGAATTCCCCAGAAAAAAGAATCAAAAGAATCAAAGTCCTCCTTAATTCTAGGGGAATTATCCCATCTTGAAAATTGCCGGTATGTCTCCTTTTTTTGGCACGTGTGGTGAAATAAGAGCTCCTCCGTTCCATCTCATAAAGCTGAGTTCTTTGAACTGGATCTCTCATGTTTTTTTATGTTGTTGTGTCTTTGTTTAGGTGTTTCTATTGTATCCTGTGCATATTTCATGTTAATTCGTTCGTTGTTTTGTGCTTTTTGTTTCCTTCGTTTTGCACTGTTCAAGGCCTGATATGGCCTTCCTCGGATAGAAAGTGTATCTTGCTATCGTGTGTCTATCCTGAGTATATTCCCAGGTATCTGGCTTCCTTTTCCTCAACACTATCCAATTTCCTGTCCTCACTTCAAAAAAAATTAAAACAAACAAAACAAGCCGGCAGGCGGCGATGGGTCGCTGAGCATGGAAACTATAAGATATAGAGCAAAATGGATGTCATATAGCGGATAGGGAATCACCTTAAGATTATGTATATCAAATCTCATCCAGTTCCATCTACTGATAACTACTCTGTATCCATTTGAATGAAAAGTACCGAAAATGCGGTTTGAAATGGGAAATCCACAAAGTTCGAGGGGGTGCTGTGGGTGAACAAAGATCTAAATCGAAAATCCGGCTCGATCGTTTGTGCACAATGTATTCCAGACGATTTGTGTGAATTTTCATGAGCATCCGATCATAACTCTAGGAGGAGTCGCATTTGGCACGAAGGCACCTCCAGCTCTCGCATATTATCGATTTTTGCACTAATTGACCTTTGACCCCTGACCGAAGCGAAATCGGTCAATATGTCCTGAGGCAAAGTTGTAGTACTCACTGAGTACCATGAACCTGCAAAGTTTCATTCATATCGATGCACTCACCTGGTCGCTACGGGGCCTTCAATTTTCACGCATACCCTAATTGTAGGGGGCGCTGCGGGTAAAGTATTCCATATATCACAAAAACCGGAATATATTTGATAGAGCATGACGTGTAGATCATTCGTGCCAAATTTCATAACCCTATGTGGGATAATGGCTTTCGGAATTGATTTCGCGTGAACAGTACCGATTTTGAAGGTTTTTCAGTTGTTGCTAGGGAACCAAAGCATCCCTAGCAACCATCACAATTTCCAAAGCACTAGGTCATAAGGTGTACCTACCACCCGAGTTTGGTCAAAGTCCGCCCACGTTTACTACCAATTATGCTGATGACAAACGAACAAACATCCAAACAAACAGACAGAAGTACTGACAATAAGGGTCACCTATTTTGGCGACCCAAAAAACAACTATTTTTCACTCCAAAACAATTCTCATTACTACTCGACCTTCCTTCTGCTTCCTCCTGTTCTACATTCACCATTAATTTTTTACATTTTTTTACTTTCTCCACTCCCCTACTCTCCACTCCCCCACTCTCCACCCCCCTACTCTCTACTCCCCCTCTCCACACTCCCCGCTCACCCTTCCCCTGCTCCCACTCCCCCCTCACCCTCCTTACTCTAATGTCATTATCATCCCAAACTAAGTCCTGTGGTTTCTATTTACAGCAGAGTACAGTACAGTACGTAATGCTCTTACCCTTACCCACTTCCACGTTTTGTAAAAAACACCTCACTGCTTTACAATAAATTTAAAAGGTGAAAGTCTTGCATTGTTGTTTAATTTAAACTGTATTTATTTTATTTACTTGTTTCTTTCAATGTCCATCTATATCTCACATGTTTATTCACCCCCAATGGACTTAGTCTGGAACAGGGGCTCATGGATTTGGTCTTGATTTTCATGTGAGTGTGTACGCGTGTGTGTGCGTGCGTCTGTGACCATATCTCGGATATGTATGGACCAATTTTATTCGCACTTGGCACAAGGACAACAGGTGATGGTGTACAAAGACAACATATGAGCATCATTTTGTTTCGCAATGCGATCAAAGTTGGCCGACTGGCAGCCATTTTAGGTGTAAACAAGTAAAAATGGCATAAAATGTCATAGCCCCCGTTGTTTTAGTAATTTTTCCGAATGGAATTAAAGGGCAAACCCATATTTATTTACAACTAAAATGGCCGCCAGTCTACCAGTCAGCCATTTTGATCAGATTTTAAAATAAAGTGAGGTGCACGTGTATGCCATCATGTACTGTGCTTGTGCCAATTATGAAAAAATAATCGGACCATACACGTCAGAGAAATGGTTGGGGACACGTTCAAATAACAAAATGGCCACCAGTCGACCATCTTGGATCTGATCTCAAAAAAAAAAAGAGGCACGTACGTAAGCCATCGTTCATTATATGTGTGCCAAGTTTGAATAACATCGGTAAATGCAAGTCCGAGAAATGGTTGAGGACGTGTTTGTAATATTCACTGGCCGAAAGATTCCAGTTATGTCTTCAACTTTATTGCATGCCCAACATGGCGCCTTCTGCCCCCCCCCCACCCTGCTCTCCTGGACAAGTCCACACATTATGCAGTTGGGGTGGGGGGGGGGGGGATGTCTACTCTCAAAGTGCAGCCAAACAATTTGTATCCATATCAATACGATATGTGACACCTCCCTTTTTAAAAATTTTTTAATTACATTCATATTATTATTATTATTATTATTATTATTATTATTATTATTTATACAACCAAATCACTCTGAACAGGTCAGCATAAACAGTATTTAAAACAGATGGTGACTGCAATAGTATTTGTGAAGTTTGTGTCGTCGTTAAGTAGACGACCTTCTGACACAAAGGGATTATTCTGCCTCACAAACACATCCTACACCAAGACATCAGTAACCACAATTCACAAATCCAGTCTGTTAGGGGGTTTAACACATCTCCCAAATCGTGTGGTGTGAAAAGCTTCATCAGGTGAAGTGGCGGTTATTGTGGGATGTGCTGAAGTGGGAGAAGCTGGTGAAGTGGTGAAAGCCCAATCCGCTCCTCTGGTTGGAGAAGACCCCAGGCTCCAAGCATGGAACTACTGGCAACGATTCAAAGTCAGGGACAACAACAGGAGCATGCTCTGCTGTTTTTTAGCAGATGACGCCTCTTTCTACGCAAAACACGACCTGTTGCTGACTATGTATGACCTGGGACCTGCATGACTCACAGTTACTCTGGCTCGATTCGACACCCCCATTTTCCTTGATGCGAATACCATCATTCACTTTTAGTTTGCCCAAGGGCTTGGCACTGCGATAGTAATCATACTTTTGTTTTTCCTGCAGTTTTAATAGTTCTGTTATGACACCCGTCACCACTTTAGGTTGCAACAGATGCGTAGCTGTAGGTAGTCTCGAATTTAGCCTTCCACTGTTCAGAAATCTGAGCAGGAGAGTATTCAGGCCAGTGGTTGGAGTGTTACGGTACTCCAATAACGCAATATACGGATCGTCTACTTTCCTCAGCAACTGCTTCATGATCCCAATGGTCCTTTCACTCATGCCATTAGACTGAGGGTATCGGGGACTCGAAGTCACAATTCTAAATCCCCATGCTTGGATGCTCTGGAACTTCATGAGGCATGAGAGGCTCTTTTTGATTGCTCCTACGATATTGGGCACATTTACTACAACGGGCCACAGTGTCTTCAATGTCCTTTGAGATTCCAGGCCAGTAAACTATTTCTTGTGCCCGTGCCTTGGTCCTGTCTATTCCAAGGTGACTCTCATGGAGCTTAGTAAGGTCTTCCATTCTCATTGTGGCCGGAATGATGAGTTTGTCACTCAGGAACAATAGTCCCTCAGTCTCATGAATTTGATCCCTCATGGTCCAGTAATGGTGAACTACCTCGGGTACATGTCGTTTTGAGGTGGGCCAATGGTATTTTGCAAGTCTCTGAAGCTCCACAAGACAATCATCCTCTGATGTGGATTGCTGCATTTCCAATAAATTTCCTTTCGTGATGGGAAGAGTTTTGATGAAATTATGTACCATGACTTCCATGTCCACCACAAGGCCCTTGTCAATGGAATCATCCTGAATGTAGGCACGTGACAATGCATCAGAAATGTGCATGTGAGGGCCTGGTTTGTAGACAATGTTGACAGAGTACTTGAATAGTCTGAGAAGCATTCTCTGGAGTCGGGGTGAAGCTTTGCTGAGATTCTTCTGACTGATCATCTCAAGTGGCTTATGGTCTGAATCAATGACCACAGCTTTGCCATACACGTACTGATTGAATTTTTCACATGCGAACACAATCGCCAAAAGTTCCTTTTCAATTTGAGCGTAATTTTGTTCTGCTTCAGTTCGTGTCCTGGAAGCGTAAGCTACTGGGTGACCTTCTTGTATGAGGCAAGCACCCAGGCCCACTTTTGAAGCATCGGCTTGAATCACAACTGCAGACTGTACATCGAAGAACTTCAATGTGGGTGCAGTGATCAAAGCTTGTTTCACATCTTGATGTGCATCGTCCTGCTTCTTGCACCGATGCCACTCAATGTCTTTCTTCAGTAATGGTCTTAGTAGGGCAGTACTCCCAGATAGGTTTGCAATAAATTGGCCCAAATAATTCACCATTCCTAAGAATCGTTGCAAGTCTTGCTTGTTCTCAGGCTTTGGGTATTCGGTAATTGCTCTCACTTTTTCTGGGTCTGGCTTTAGGCCCCCAGCAGACACCACATTTCCCACATAGTTCACCTCACTCATGCGAAATTGAAACTTATTTATGTTAAACTTAACATTGTTCTTTCTAGCACGCTGTAACACTTGCTCCAGAATGCGATCGTGGTCAGCGATATCTTTTGCCGCAATTATCAGGTCATTAAAAAACACTTCAACTCCATCTACGTCACCAAACAATTGGTCATTTTTCTTCTGAAAGATTTCCGGGGCAGAGCAGATCCCAAAAGGACACCTATGGAATCTGTAACGGTCGAATGGCGTGTTAAATGTACACAACAATGACCTTTCATCATCCAACTTGATCTGCCAAAAGCCATCTTTCTCATCAAAAATGGAAAAATACACATTTACCACTTAGTCTGGAAGCCATGTCCTCTGCTGTAGGTATTCTGGAGTGTTCACGTTTAACTGCTTTGTTCAAGTCTTTCGGATCGAAACAGAGACGCAGGGAACCATTCTTCTTTTCAACAATCATCAGACTGTTAACCCAGTCTGTAGGGTTATCCACCTTGGATACAATTCCCTCGTTCTCCAGATTATTCAAGGTGTGTTTGACTTTGTCATGTAGGCTGAGTGCTACTCTTCTTGGCAGGTGTGTTACTGGAGTAGCACTAGCTTTCAATTCAATATGGTACTCACCCGGCATTTCTCCAAACTCTTCAAACACCATGAAATTCCTGCAACCATTTATCCTTGTCCAGACACGTCTCAGTTACAGTGTGAATTTTCCGAACAAGATCCAACTGTGTGCACGCCTTGAATTCAAGAATGGGTGAGATATGACACATTCGCGACGTAAAACTCCAAGCTCTGTGTGACGTCATTGATTGAGCAATTAAGTAGGACCTTGCCTTCCGGTGACACTTTGTGATTGCCATAGGAGGACAACACCACATTTGTTTGTTGTAGGTTCTTCTGCACCGGAAGTTGTCGAAAAATACTCCGAGGCAGCACATTGGCATCTGCACCAGTATCAAGCTTGAAATTGATGACCATGCCATTCACATCGAGCTTGGTAAGCCAAACTTTCTCACGGAAGTGCACATTCACAGTCAGCTGACAAATAAGCAGTTGCCTTGAATCTGAGCCATCACTGCCGACACCTCCTTCGGCTCCTTGACATGTGACTGTCCGTAACGTGTGCATTTTCTTCTTACGGTTTTCACACATTTTGGAGAAATGATTTTCGCCTCCGCATGTATAACAAGTTTGACCACACGCGGGACACTGCCTCGGACCACTCTTACGGCCACACTTTGTACAGTTATACAGCTGTGAGACACAATTTCCTGGCGAACTTTTCTTTCTCCGATCAGAAACAGCATGGATCGGCTTATCATCATCTGCCATTCTCATTTCCTTCAGCCGGCTCGCAGTTGCTTCACTAGCACGGCGATACGACGGTGCTTTGTGTGGCGTGAGATCATCAACATTCTCATGAAGAACATGTGCTTGCAGTTTCACATCGCCGATTCCAAACACCAAGCGATCTCGGATCATAACATCTGGAGCTTCTTTTTTACTCACAGTTTTTTTTTTAATCATTTTCTTCAAGTCCGTGACAAACTGATCAATCGTTTCCCCCTCGTGCTGCGAGCGCTTCCAGAATTTGTACCTCTCGAACAAGGTGTTTTTCCAGGGATTGCTGTGGTGTGCAAACTTCTTCAGGTAATCTTCGAGTTTGTTGTTGTCCTCTCCGTCACCAAAATCAAAGGTGTTAAACACTTCCAATCCGTCCTCCCCAACACAATTGAGGAGAATCGCGACTTGGACATCTTCCTTCTTGCTGTCGGCCCCCGTGGCCTTCAAGTACAACTTAAATCGTTGTTCCCAGCATTTCCAGTTTCCGCTGTATTCCCTTAAAGACACAGGGTATCCGGAGGTTTAAATTGCTCCATTCTGGATAATTTACCGCTGCCACCATGTAATATTCACTGACCGAAAGATTCCAGTTGTTTCTTCAACTTTATTGCATGCCCAACATGGCGCCTTATGCCCCCCCCCCACCTCTCCTGGCCAAGTCCACACATTATGCAGTTGGGGTGGTGGGGGGGATGTCTACTCTCAAAGTGGAACCAAACAATTTGTATCCATATCAATACGATTTGTGACAGTGTTCAACATCAGGTGTTTTTACAACTAAAATGGCCGTCAGTCAGCCATTTTGTAACTAATGTCGAAAAAATGGCGTGCTTATGGACAGCATCATGCGGTGTCTTTGTGCCAAGTCCGAATAACATCGGCCCATACATGTCCGAGATATGGTTGCGGAAGCACGCACACATGGACACTCGCATAGACACGAAAATCGAGACCAACTCCATAAGCCGCCGTTTCGGACTAAGTCTAATGGGGGCTAAAAACCCGGTGTCGAACACGTCCTCAATCATTTCTCGGACATGCATTTACCGATCCTGTTCCAATTTGGCACACAGATATTGAATCATGGTTGACATATACACATCATTTTTCTTTTGAGATCAGATTCAAGATGGTAGACTGGCGGCCATTTTAGTTGTAAAGAACCCAATGTTGAACACATCCTCGACCATTTCTCAGACACGCATTTACCGATGTTGTTCAAACTTGGCACACACATAAAGAATGATCTCTTGCATATGCACGACACTTTGTTTTGAGATCAGATCCAAGATAGCCGACTAGTGGCCATTTTGTTACTTAAATGTATCTCCAACCATTTATCAGACAGGCATGGTCCGATTTTGTTCAAACTTGGCACACGCACCGTAAGTGATGGTATACATTTGCACCTTACTTTATTTTGTGATCTGATCAAAGATGGCCAACTGGAAGACTGGTAGCTATTTAAGTTGTACATAAATATGGGCTAGCCCTTTAACTCCATGTAGCAAAATTACTTAAATGAGAGCTATGACATTTTATGTCTATTTCACTTGTTTCAATTGTGATCTGTTTATTTATGGTTACCACCCACCTTCCTCTTTATTTTCTCAAAGCCCAGGAACCGAACCTCCCTTTTCCCATTGGCTCCTGGTTTCCATTATCATGGTTTTGACTATCGTGACTTTTTCCAGGAACCTAACATCCACGATATTTCAGGGTCTAATGTATATACAATCAGTATCCCATGTTTGTTGTCTCATCCTCTTCCCTGCAAGAGTTGTTTGTTTCCCACTGCTGGTCTCTTCCATTTTTAGCTTATCTGGAATTGGAATTCCAGATAAGGTATTGTCATCATGCACCATCCGTCCATCTGTCCATCTGTCTCCTGTTTCGACATATATGGTAGCATCATTCCGCTCCTGACTCGTAACAGGGAATGCAAAGCACATTCTGGTCACATGACTTTAAATATGTCAAAATGGCCGACAGTAAATTTCTTCAAAAATCTTCTTCTCCAGACCCACCATTCAGAATGCTACCAAATTTGGGTTGCAACATTAGGGCGGTATTCTGGTATTAAATTGTGAAGGCTATGATGATCACATGACCGGAAGTGTGTCAAAATGGCAGTCATGCAAATTCCTTCCAATGTATTCTTCTCCAAACCCACCAGTCAGAATACTACAAAATTTTGGTTGCAACATTAGGCCAGGGTAGGGATGTTAAATTGCAGAAGTAATGCCAATCATGTGACCGGAAGCATGTCAAAATGGTGGACTTAGTAAATTTTGGGGAAAATTACATAAATTCCTTCAAAAATATACCTTCTTCATACCAGTGGGCTCGTGTTCTTTCCCCTTCTTCATGATTATTTTTGTCTGCCAAAAGTGCGGGCATTTTGTTGACCTCTTCAGGCTGCCAAGCCAGCATTTGCATTCCAATTGTCCTGTCTTCTGTTTGAGGAGAAGGAAGCATAAAAGCAGACAATCCCATTTGACATGAGTATGCAGGAAGCTTCACCTGAATTACAGAATGTTGAACATACCATTATGGGCCAACTTAATAGGCACCAGTCAACTTAATGGATGGAAGAATACAGATCATTGCAGAAGGGAGAAAAAAAAACACCTCCTCAGATTATTGAGCTCACTGAGCTACTTGTAATTGGATATTGGGTAAAACAGATCAAGGCACAGAACTGTTCACTCAATAGACACATGTTGATGGTATCACTCATGCAACCACTGTTATTTCAATCCTCTACTCCTTCCCATCCTTACTAGGATGTATTGTTACCTGTAGTGGCATCACCAGTCCTGGGTCCTATACTGTCCCAACTCCACAAGTGAGGGAGAATGAGGGTGTAAGGACAAGGACCCTGGGACCAGTCCATCTCATTGGATGAAGCCCGCAAGCTAGCTGAGGGGTATTGGAAATCTGCACAATTTTGCGGGGGAAGAAGGAGGCAAAGACACCCTCCAGGAGCTAGAGACATGCCTCTTTATTGCTGTTGGGCCAGTTTCCGATGTGCAAGGGGTCTATTTCATCATTTAAGTTCAATGACAACAATGACTTCCTTATACAAGCATTAATGAAATAATGATTCACAAGCAGCGTAGGCAAAATAAATACACATAACACTTTGCTGAAATGACCTATCCTCTTAACATACACACACACACAGGCCACAGAACTATCCCACAAAGGCCTACATGTTGACACATTTAGATATCTAACCAAGGGGGGGAAGTGGAGGCTTTTCAAATAAATTTAATGCGGAAGTCAAAATAAGGTAAATGAAAGAGAGAAAGAAAGGATTTTGGTTCAGGCTTGGTTGGCTTTCAGTTTCATGGTCTCCTCTTGGCTGTTCGGCAGGGGTGGGCAATTCCATACTTCAGCACTCTCCCAGCACCTGGCACATCCGGGAACATCAGCAACCCACGTTTGATCTCCCAATTGCCAGACTTCTCACACGGGAGAGAGAAGAAAAATAGTGGCGCATCGTCTTCGAGCCAAAAATTCTCTCGACTCCTCCCCCGTTTGTCACTTCCCTTTCAGCTGGCTAAAATGGCGGGGTGCCCGATGTGGTTCATAATAATAATGTACCTTCCATCAGGAATTCAGCAAAGCAACCATTTATGTTGTGAAATCATTAACGTATCAATGCGTCTTTCGGGAAAAAAAATAGACATCACCTTCCATTCTTGGCCTTGATGACATAGCCTCCAATATCAGGAACATCCTGCTCACCTGAACACGACAACATGCAGCTTTGGGGAAGGGTGTGTAAAATGCTGGTGTAACTCAAAGATCAAACAAAGCACAATAAAGGTGATGGTCTTTCCCACAACTGAACAGGCATTTAATACATGGAACACCGAAACAGCACTTATCACCATTAAACACCTGCTACGCCATTGGCATCTCTCCCTTCTTTCCACATCCGTAACACTACCCCCCTCCCCACCCCCTTCCAGAGGTGTCCTGACTCATCACAACCCTTTAAGTGGGCAGAAAGAATGGGAAAGGTGAAATCAACCTTGGAGAGGTGCCCAAAAGGACAAAATCTACCATGTAATTTATGCTAGATGAATACTGGTTCCCCTAATTTACCCCTACTTAAAACCTAAAACACATTTTTACTTACGATGCAATACGCAAAGCAAGATAGGCACAGAATGAAAGTTCAAGATATGCAACAACGACATTCATGTAAAATATCCCTCAATTTGATTCCACATGGCACACCGCCAAAAAGTCCAGTATGCCTGTGAGCTGCTCTCTTCTGAGCTTCCAAGAAGCTTCCTTGAGGTGGCTTTGACACGTCCTACTGTTAAAGATGAGGATGAGGATGTACGCTGATGCCATGATCTGCTCAGCGAGCTTCGGCAGGGCTGGAGGACAAGGCACAAAATCCCATCCCCATGGAGTCATTGGTCATCCACTTGCAACTTTCAATGGAGGAAAATCCCATGCTCTTACTTCATTACTCCAGAAAGAAGGAACTTTGTACCTTTGAACCCCAAATTCTACTTATCTGGCCAATCCCTGCATGTGGTGAAGTCTCTACAACTCCTGGGCCTCACATTCTGCCTGAACCTGTTTTGGCTGGATGTTATTGTCATTCTGGTCTCTAATACAGGCTGATACCTCCTTATTCCCCACCGAGATAACTTGGCTACAGGAGGTCAAGACTCCAGGTGGGTAACTGCTGCTCAAAACGTGTCACTGCTCAAACAATCCCTGGCAATAGAAGGGTCCGCCCCTAAACCATCATCACCTGAGCTATTTGGTTAGTTATGTCACAGTTGTATGACAATGCTATTGTTTTGACTTGTACAAATGAATCATAGCCGTTTCTGCAAAGAAATGAAATTAATCTCTATATTAAAGTAGCTCGATATCTCCGTCTGCCGGTCCCTCTGTCGATCACACTCTTTTGACTGGGAAATAATTACAGCGTTATGTTTAGTGCTCGGCGAGGCCTCCATGGCAGTGTATTATTCATGACCCAATGAGAATTGCATTTCGCAACTTGTTAAAAATCACAACTTTCATAACATTGTTTTTCCGCAAATAAGAGTGTGTGTTACTAAAATTGATACTTGGTTGTCCGTTGTAAACAAAATGTTTCTGAAATGTCAATAAATTGTATGACTGTACTGTAACACACATAAATTATGTTATTCAACTTCCATTAGTGAAGCGACAGGTTCAATACAAGTATCCATTCCATTGGACTTGTACTCTGTGCAGAACATTGACGCTGCTGAAGCAATCTCCTGGGCTATTGGGCACAATCCTGGACATGGCATCACTCCAACACAGGATACTCAAATACCTGAATCACCCCAGCCAGCCTGGTATTCATTTTGCTGACCTCAGAAGGATGACAGGCTGAGTCAACTCCACCTGATACTAATTCAATAGCCAAGCAGGATTTGAACTCAGGACGCTAGGATCCCAAGCTCATCACCCTAACTATGTAGCCAACACCAGGCATAATACTAGTACAGTATAACAATATGATATGTGTTGCCTTCCAAGAAACTTCAACACAAGAGGACTTCAAGAGTCGCCAACTTGTGGTTATTTCTGCTCAATTCTCTTCCAACATTCAAATTCATTGCCTCACTGTCATGCTTACTTTGTCTTGTCACTGCTCTCCTCCCTCCCCTCTGTGTCCTTTTATTTTAATCTCACACTTGCCTCTCATTCTCTTTGTACTGTGTTGAAGTCAACATCTTGTTCTCCCTCACCCATTGCCCCCTTTTTAGTCTTGCATATATCTCTCTCTCTCTCTCTCTCTCTCTCTCTCTCTCTCTCTCTCTCTCTCTCTCTCTCTCTCTCTCTCTCCCTTTCTCTCTCTCTCTCTCTCTCTCTCTCTCTCTCTCTCTCTCTCTCTCTCTCTCTCTCTCTCTCTCTCTCTCTCTCTCTCTCTCTCTCTCTCTCTCTCTCTCTCTCTCTCTCTCTCTCTCTCTCTCTCTCTCTCTCTCTCTTGCCTCTCTCTCTCTCTCTCTCTCTCTCTCTCTCTCTCTCTTCTCTCTCTCTTTTGTGTCTCTCTCTCTCTCTTCCCTCTCTCTCTCTTCCCTCTCTCTCTCTCGCCTCTCTCTCTCTCTTCCCTCTCTCTCTCTCTTCCCTCTCTCTCTCTCTTCCCTCTCTCTCTCTTCCCTCTCTCTCTCTCTTCCTCTCTCTCTCTCTTCCCTCTCTCTCTCTTCCCTCTCTCTCTCTCTTCCCTCTCTCTCTCTCTTCCCTCTCTCTCTCTTCCCTCTCTCTCTCTCTTCCCTCTCTCTCTCTCTTCCCTCTCTCTCTCTCTTCCCTCTCTCTCTCTCTTCCCTCTCTCTCTCTCTTCCCTCTCTCTCTCTCTTCCCTCTCTCTCTCTCTTCCCTCTCTCTCTCTCTTCCCTCTCTCTCTCTTCCCTCTCTCTCTCTTCCCTCTCTCTCTCTCTTCCCTCTCTCTCTCTCTTCCCTCTCTCTCTCTCTTCCCTCTCTCTCTCTTCCCTCTCTCTCTCTTCCCTCTCTCTCTCTTCCCTCTCTCTCTCTTCCCTCTCTCTCTCTCTCTTCCCTCTCTCTCTCTCTTCCCTCTCTCTCTCTCTCTTCCTCTCTCTCTCTCTCTCTCTCTCTCTCTCTCTCTTCCCTCTCTCTCTCTTCCCTCTCTCTCTCTCTCTCTTCCCTCTCTCTCTCTCTCTTCCCTCTCTCTCTCTCTCTCTCTCTCTCTCTCTCTCTCTCTCTCTCTCTCTCTCTCTCTCTCTCTCTCTCTCTCTCTCTCTCTCTCTCTCTCTCTCTCTCTCTCTTCCCTCTCTCTCTCTTCCCTCTCTCTCTCTTCCCTCTCTCTCTCTTCCCTCTCTCTCTCTTCCCTCTCTCTCTCTCTTCCCTCTCTCTCTCTCTTCCTCTCTCTCTCTCTTCCCTCTCTCTCTCTCTTCCCTCTCTCTCTCTCTTCCTCTCTCTCTCTCTTCCCTCTCTCTCTCTTCCCTCTCTCTCTCTTCCCTCTCTCTCTCTTCCCTCTCTCTCTCTCTTCCCTCTCTCTCTCTCTCTTCCCTCTCTCTCTCTCTCTTCCCTCTCTCTCTCTCTCTCTCTCTTCCCTCTCTCTCTCTCTCTCTCTTCTCTCTCTCTCTCTCTCTCTCTTCCCTCTCTCTCTCTCTCTCTTCCCTCTCTCTCTCTCTCTCTCTTCCCTCTCTCTCTTCTCTCTCTCTCTTCCCTCTCTCTCTCTCTCTCTCTCTCTCTTCCCTCTCTCTCTCTCTCTCTCTCTTCCCTCTCTCTCTCTCTTCCCTCTCTCTCTCTCTCTTCCCTCTCTCTCTCTCTCTTCCTCTCTCTCTCTCTTCCCTCTCTCTCTCTTCTCTCTCTCTCTCTCTCTCTCTCTTCCTCTCTCTCTCTCTCTCTCTCTTCCCTCTCTCTCTCTCTTCCCTCTCTCTCTCTCTCTTCCTCTCTCTCTCTCTCTTCCCTCTCTCTCTCTCTTCCCTCTCTCTCTCTTCCCTCTCTCTCTCTTTCTCTCTCTTTCTCTCTCTTTCTCTCTCTTTCTCTCTCTTTCTCTCTCTTTCTCTCTTCCCTCTCTCTCTCTTCCCTCTCTCTCTCTTCCCTCTCTCTCTCTTCCCTCTCTCTCTCTCTTCCCTCTCTCTCTCTTCCCTCTCTCTCTCTTCCCTCTCTCTCTCTTCCCTCTCTCTCTCTTCCCTCTCTCTCTCTTCCCTCTCTCTCTCTTCCCTCTCTCTCTCTTCCCTCTCTCTCTCTTCCCTCTCTCTCTCTTCCCTCTCTCTCTCTTCCCTCTCTCTCTCTTCCCTCTCTCTCTCTCTCTCTCTCTCTCTCTCTCTCTCTCTCTCTCTCTCTCTCTCTCTCTCTCTCTCTCTCTCT